>NC_056529.1:37292023-37293420 GCF_019175285.1 Sceloporus undulatus | reverse complement strand
ATTGTGTGCTGCTTTCGCTCATTGCTGCAATTGCTTTGGATTAGCTGCTATAGACTCTCTGGGGACTTCCTATCCCCTCCCTCTTTTGTATCATTTCTTAATGACATCATCAAGCTCCCCTATGACATCATCAGACACCATCCCTAAAAGTCGTCGACTCAGGCTGCAAAATCTCAAGACCTAGTCGGCTTCGGATCTTGCAACCCTACTAGCGGTGGGTAGACCCCTGCTTTCCTTTCATGAATGCATTGTGACCATAGTATGTATGACCCACCCTAGAGCCAAGGACCACATGGCTATGTACGACAAGATCAATTTAAGCCATTTAAAGCAAAACTTTATATGCTTAACCACCCAGAAAAAAAGTGGGCCCTGGGATGGGAAGATAACAACCACCACCCATTATAATGCGTGCAATGGGTCTGCAAATTTGCACGGAGATTTCATATGCTCTTTGAAAGTACCTGCCTTCTGAAACAATGCTTCCATTATATCCTGAGCATCACTAAATATGAGATAATGTGGGAGTTCCCTGCGGTAACATGCCATCTTTTGCCCTCTTATACTTTTAAGTCAACTTCTTAAAGTTGTCGGAAGAAAGCTTTATTTTGGCAATGTCTAAATGTAGTTTAATTAGGAAATGTCTTAAGTGCCTGCGCAGATTAAACGAGCCAATTTAGGATCCTACAGGATTTAAGTCACTGAAGGCATAGTTCATCTCTCTTTCATGGTTTTTTTTCTCCATTAAGGAATTATAAAAATGTTTCTGCAGCTATAAAAGGTGGAATGTGGGGGGAATTTAGCATAGACAACATTGCCTTTACAGAGTTTTCAAAAGCCTTTTACACATAAAATAAACAACCTGCAACAATATGCACGGGGATCTTGCAGCATCTTTGAGACAAACTGTACAAATAAAGTTGTAGCATGAGCTTCATTGACGTAGATCTACTTCCTCAGATGGAAGTCTATTAAATCTCATGCTACAACATCTTTCACGCGGTTAGTATCAAAGGTGCTGCAAAATCCCTTTGCATACTGGTATTCCAGAATAACACGACTATGGCTGCATCGACACTGCAAAAATAATCCAGTTTGACATCACTTTAACTGTCATAGCTCAGTGTTGGGATTTGTAGTTTGTAATATTCTCTAAAGAACTCTTTTAGTATCATCTCTTGGCCTAAAATACAAATTTTGTCTAGATTAAGAGTTGCCAACCAGTAAAGTATTGCAATTGTATGTCTTTTCAAAGTGATGCACATTTTATCTGATGTGTTTTAACTGATGTGGTGCCTGTTAATGGTTGTTCCTGGTCTTGATCCATGGGGAGAGGCAGGTAAGAAATTATTATTATTATTATTATTATTATTATTATTATTATTATTATTATTATT
>NC_056529.1:37277544-37292013 GCF_019175285.1 Sceloporus undulatus | reverse complement strand
CCCCCTTCTAATCCTTTGATTTCCAATGATCAGATGTGGTGGGGGAATGTTTTTGACTTGCTGAAAGTTGTTGAAATTTGCATCTTCTCCATGTTCAGGATGGAGAAAAATAAGTAAAGAAACCAACCAGCCTTGTGAAATATTGAAATTGATAGATTCATCCAGCCAGGTCTACCGTTTCTGAATGCTTAACTCTGACAAGTCTGAGTTTGAATCTCTCTATATCAAGAGATGTCATTGCTAAATCTGAGCCCTTCCTTCGTTCCTTCCTTCCTTCCCTGAGCATATCCTTATCATGAATATTTGTATAACAGGCAACTACAACTTGATCTGTTCCATCTTGGAATGAGCTACTGTACTAAGTGAATTCAGCCGGAGCATATAGGGAGAATTTGGGTTCATCTCATTTCTGAACAATTTACTAAACTTTGCAAATAATCTCCAAAATGAAAGAATGTGAAGCATTTAATAGGCAACTGAATGTGGAAATAAGCACAATAGGCATATTGCCCCATTCTTATCCCATAGGGCTGTCATTGCTTCACCTTCACCATAAGCTTTTGAGGAACCTAAAAACACAGGTTAAAGAACCCACTGTTCTGCATTAGCCAATGCTAACTTTGCTGCTTTGCTGCTTTCCTCCTTGGGACCCATTATCAATTGCCATCCCTGTAATCGTCTTATTTCGGCAAGCCTTACTGTTCAATATTTAACACAGCACATACCTTGGACTTGTGCATCAAGCCAGGATGCATAATGACTCTTGTTCGTGTTCTCATTCTCTACAATGTCTGGTTGAAGTCGGCACATGGCTGTTGAGATTAAGAGGCTGCTGCAGAACTGGGCTCCCTGCAGAGAATGATTTGAGAGATGCAGCTGCGAGTCAAGGGAAATCTGTATTAGGAGACACTACTTCCAGCAGTGATAGATCACAGAAGAAAGCCCAAAAGGAAACAGAAACCATGTCATGTTTGGTAGATGTATTTGAATTAAAGGCAGGCATATCTTAGGTTTTAGGGGGGAGCCAACATGGTCTACTGGTTTGAATGTCTGTCTAAGACTCCAGGAGACCAGGATGTGAAACCTTGCTCAGGTATGGAAATCCAGTGGTTAACTGTGGACAAATATCTCTCTTAGGAATAGATGATATCAAACCTCCCATGAATAAATCCTCACAGTAGCATTACCATAAGTCAGAGATGATTTGAATGCACAAAAGAACAACATTATCTTGGATTTAATGTGCTTGGGGTCATGATGTGGGGAAGGAGAAGGAGGGATTCCTTTAAAGTAGTGATCCTCAGAGTATGTCAGTAGAGGCTACCTTACATTCCTGATGTGGAGTGTAACTTTAATGATCAAGAAGCTATGCGGCAGTTGTAATGTGTGGACTCTTTAGAAAAATGTGACATTTCACTGTGGAACATACAGGAATGTGAAATCCATGACCATGCACAATATCACAAGTGGAGTGTAATTCCAGATCCATGACTTGGCAATGTGGTGTGGTGGTTTGAGCACTGGATGACCAAGGTTCGCATCCCCATTTGGCCATTGAAACCCATTTGTTACATTGGGCATGTCGTACTCTTTCTGCCTCAGAGGAAGGCAAAGGCAAACCCACTTTGAACAAATCTTGCCAAGAAAATCTCATGATAGGTTCTTCTTGGGAAAGTAAAAAAAACGCAGCAACTATAATACCACAGCAGTGATTTCCCATGCAAGCAAATTTATGCTCACAATTCTGCAACATAGAGTCCAACCGTACATGGAGAGAGAAATCCCAAAGGTCCAAGCAGGGTTCAGGAAAGGAAGAGGCACTAGGAACCACATTGGAAACATACGATGGCTAATGGAGCACATGAGGGAATTGGAAAAGAAAATCAAGATGTGCTTTATAGCCTATAGCAAAGCATTTGACTGCATAGATCAGGAAAGGCTATGGAAAGTGGTGCTAAACTGCCTTAATTCTGCAATGTGACAGCAGCTTATGACTCAAACCCTGACTCAGTCATGGAAACCCACTGACTTTAGGCAAGTCGCACTCTCTCAACCTCAGAGGAGGGCAAAGGCAAACTCCTTCTGAATAAATCATGCCAAGAAATTCTCATGATAGGTTCCCCTTAGGGTCTCCATTAACTGAAAATCACCTGAAAGCACACTCAACGCAACACAACTCCACTTGAGCCCCAACATTTTCCTGTCCCCGGCACAGAGCAACACTAACTCCCCCCCCCCCCCCCGATGCATTAATATTTCGCCTGTCTAGAAGTATTTCATTTTTGGTTTCTATATGGAGGTGCATTAAGAAAACGTCAGACACATCCGCCCACATGTGAAGCCTGAAATGGTGCAGCCTCTTATCGCATGTCAGAAACCTGCCAGCAAATTCTGCTATACATGGTGACCATGTTGCCATCTTAGATTATTGAGATACCATTATTTGAGCAATTCTTCTTCTTGTTCACTGCTTGCATGCATTGAGACATAGAAATCCCAGGACTCAGCAGAGACAGAAAAGCAAAGGGGTTGTTTTGTCTAGGTGACTGAGTGAAGTAGCCATTTTGCAGCCAAGGTGCTTGGCAGGACCAGAATCTATCTTCCTTATTTGTGCAAACTGCCAACTGCTGCAACCCCAACGCCTGCAACTGGATTTCATTATGGAAATGTAGTCTGGAAAAGGGGGGGGGGGGGAAAGGGCCACGGGCAGAAAAATCCATTAAAATGTTTTTATTGCTTTACATATTCTTCTGTGATAAAAATAGCCCCTATATTTGAATTTAAGAAGCTTTTGCCTAAAGGAGACCAGATGGATATGGAAGAGATTATACTAAAGATGGACGCCGTCCCCAAAATAAAATAGCAGGGGCAAGGGGAGGATGGGAGAAAAGCAATTCTCTTTGGTTAGAGAATTGCGGAAAAATGCGGAAATATAAGAGACAAATACCTTTTCAGGTGATAATTGTTCATCTAGAATAGGGGGAATTCTCCAGTCCGTGAGCCACATATGACCCATTTTCATCCATCCAGCCTTTAGGGTGAGCGCAAACAGTTGTGCTTGCTGAAACTGTGCAAGTCCTTCGGCATTGTTTTCCTTTGCTTCATCCTTTAGATCCTTTCTTACATGCTCTCAACTTATCCACATGTCATCGCAAAATCCATAATATTGGCCCCAAACCTGCCCTCAGTGTATACATGAGGTCGACTTATAGTCAATTATATATACTTGTGTAATGGGTTGTTGTTGGGTTTGGGGTCAGTATTCATTTCTTCCCTCTGCAATGACCAAATCCCTCTCCTCTCCCTCATGACTCACTGCGGCACTGGGATAGTCACCCCCAACTGGCATTCCTTTGCTGGTGGCAAATGGAAGGGATTGGAGAGATATCTGGTTAGGATCCCAGAGCCAAGCTCAAACTGATGACTTCATCCACTGAAACCTTCAGCAGCCTCCAATGAGTTTCATTGCAAGATGGACTCAGTCTGCATGTGGCTATGGGGTCACAGCTACATGCTTCTCCAACCCTCCTTGGAATGGCCATTTTGGAAGGAGGGGACAAATCTATCACAACAACAAAGTCCTAGAGCAGGTGACAGGAGAACCATAGCAGATTTCCACATGCATGTTCCATCTTGAGGGGAGAGAAGCAGGCAAGAAACAACAGGCCTCTGCCTGCCAAGAAGAAGAGCCCTCCTCCTGACCACCATCTTGAGGGGAGAGAAGCAGAGTCATGATGTGTTATGTATTGTTAATCTGATATTGGAAACCGCTTTGATCGTCCACGGAAAAGCGGTATACAAATAAAGATTATTATTAATATTTATTATTATTTTGTATGATCAGGGTCAATGGGTATTGAGTTCATAGAGGAGCATTTTTACCTTGCTATCTATTGTACTTTGTATTTTATTTACTATCAGCTATTCATTTCTTTGAGAACCAGACTGCAACTCTGGAAACCAGGGTTTGAATTCCTGGTTGGCTGTGGAAACCCATTAGGTGACTTTGGGCAAGTCATGCTCTCTCAGCCTTGGAGGAAGGCAAAGGCAAACCTCCTCTGAACAAATCTTGCCAAGAAAACCCTGTGATAGGGTTGTCTTGGGGACAACATAAGTTGGAAATGACTTGAATGCACACAACAACATTTTTGAGTCTCAGACCTAGGACGGCAGACCTAATGCAAGGCATGCAACAACAGCAAATAATGTCTATGCCACCTCTCTGAGGTTCTCCCATCTGGGACCTCTTTTTTTGGAAGTCCTCCAGAGTCCCATTGATTTACATCTTGCTCACGTCAGAGAGCATTTAAGGAGATGAAGATGAGTATGCAATCCAGGCCGCAAGCCATCGAAGCCAGTGGACGTTTCCATACCCGGTGGCAGTGACTGTCGTATATTAACGATGCTCTGAATGAAGATTTATCCCCAGTGTTCATTATGAAGCTGAAAGAAGGGGCTGAAAGGAAATTAATTTGCAGCCGAAAAAAACAATAGTGTGTCTTAATAACCAAGAAGGGGTAAAGGGAGAACTGACAGCCTCAGCTCATAAACGCTGTTGGCATTGCTTTAAAGCAAAAAGCTTTTCATCTGCAGCCCACCTTCAGAAGCCGTCTGTCTCTAGACTCCCTTTTGAATTCTGTGTGTTCATTTGTGTCCTAATTACCTTTTGGTTGAGGGGAAACTGCTATTGTGTCTTTCCAAAGGGTTGTTTGGGGTTTTTCAGACCCACACAAATGCAAGCACATACACACCCACACCCACGCACACATGTGTTTCTTAAAAATGTATTCTCATTTCCCCCCCACCGCTACAAAATTCAGCTCCGAGTCTTTTGTTCCGACGCTGTCTCCATATGCCGCTATTTAATATTTAATCAGCTCCACCTCGTCAGAATGGCGGCTGGCCTCATTAGATAATTAATGGCACGCCTGCATCTCATTTGCTTCACTTGATACATCTGCAGCCAGTAATTAGAGCAGGAGTTTATTAGAGGCGCTGGCTTCGTTGCTTTGAGAAGCAAAGCACTCCTTTGATGGGAGCCACTGGGACTGGCATATGTGGACCAGCCTCTCCTCCTATTTGGGAGGCCGCTTTTGTTTACTGTATGTGTGTATGTATGTGATATTCGGCTACAGTTTTGCAATGCTGCATATCCTGGCAGTTCCGGGAACAGTTGGTGGGGAAAGATTTGCCTTTTTATAATTTAGGAGATAATTGGGTATTTCAGTGCCGGAAAGCAGTTGGCCAAATTGGGTAGTGGTACAAATCAGGGCGACAATTTGTTCTTTTATAGCATCTTTAATAGATTTTTTTTTTAAAGCACACAAACACACATGCCTCCCCATAAATATAGAAATGAGGCGAGCGAACAAGAACTGTGTGTCGCAGTTACAAGAATCAAGCCCTCTGGCTTCGTGGTTCCTCCCAATCTTTTCGTCCGGTTTATCGGCTGGTGTTCGGTCCAAAACAGGTTGGCCGGGATTCCTGATCACTGTTGACAACTGTGCGAAGTACAAGTGGTTTGCAAAGATTTTGTTGTTGTGTGCCTTCAAGTTGTCTCCAATGTGTGGTGATCCTATTACTGTGTTTAACTGACATGATTTAGTCAAAGGAGTTTTGCTGTTGACTTCCTCTGAGGTTGAGATTGTATGACTTGGCCAAAGTGGAAGTTTCCATTGCCAAGTGGAGATTCGAATCCTGGTCTTCTGGCACTCAGACAGCTACACTGCACTCACTTGTTTACAGATGTACATACCATATTTAATATACATACTTTTCAGACTCGACAGGAAAGATGGTTTAAGCAAGAGTATATGCTTCCATCTCCTTGAATCTGAGTCACTCACTTCTGATAAATCCTCTTGGCCATCTGATAGTTGCGGTGCCTCCCTCTGCATTGGAAAGCTTGCACAGTAGCAGAAAAACACAGAAAGGCTAGCATCAGTGAGGTAACTTGGGGAATTAGCAACACTGTATTTCCAGAGACCCCTGGAAAGACTTGTTTAGTATATATTTAGCCAATGTCATGTTGGAATTGGAGGTATCAAGAGAAGAAAAACACATCCAAGGATTACCCCTGGGGATGGAGTCGAGAGAAAAGGAATTGTGCAACCAAGAACCAATCAGCAGAATTTACCTCCTGAGAATTGAAAATACTAACAAAGCTGCCAAGATTAACACACGTTTGCAATGTAGCACTCTCTGCCTTCCTTCTTTTCTCCCAGGAGATATATTAAACCCAGGTTAAAGGGCTCCCATTGGGGAATGTAATCTAACATAGCATGGGATTTGCAGCTTCTCGTTCTTGGTAGGGAAGGAATGCCCAAATTTAATAGATCACTGTGTCTCATTTAATTTTGATCAGAAATCTCTGGAGGACTGGTATCAAGAGAAAGGAGGAATTGAAGCTGTGGTCTGTATAATCACCCAAAGGAGGAGAGAGTGAGGTGGGAGAGATCCTATTATATTTGCCAGAGATTTTGGATATGCCGAGTCTACCAGTTTCAGATGAAGGGGAAAGCCACATATTTATAATCATGTGCAACTCCTCTGTGATTCTATCTGTCCACTTTATCCTTCCTGAACCCCTTTGTTGATGCAGGCAGGTAAGGTACCAAGAGAAGCCAGAGAGGCAAGTGTATGTAATAATATATCATAGGAAATCTATCTGGAAAGGCAGTCTTAATGCTGAATATAAAGAAGAAGAAAAAATACAGTGGAGCCTTACCTTACGCAGGGGATCCATTGCGGACCCCCCTGCATAAGGCAAAAACCGCATATGCTCAAGCTCCATTGAATATAATGGGGCTCATGCTCATGGTGCGGGAGAGCATGTGTGCCATGGGTGTGCACATCAATCATTATTTTGCCACACGGCTTCAGCGTAAGCCACCTATAGTGTACCCACATATGGTGTGGGCACACCGTAATGACCATGGAAGAACTACATAAATTCTACCTAGATAATGAGGAAATTGAAATAGTTAAAGGGTTCCTGTACCTTGGATCAATCATTGATCAGAATGGAGACTGCATTCAGGATATCAGAAGGAGATTAGGAATGGGAAGGGAAGGCATGAAAGAACTAGATAAGTTCATAAAGAGTAAAGATATACAACTGAACACGAACGTTAGAATTGTCCAAGCCATGGTAGTCCCCATCTCCATGTACAGATGTGAAAGCTGGACAGTGAAGAAAACAAATAAGAAGAAAATCAACTCATTTGAGATGTGGTCCTGGAGAAGAGTGTTGATGTCAAAAAGACATCACTCTCTCCTCCTTTGGGTTCTTGAGCAGATGAAGTCAGAAATCATCCTGAAAGCCAAAATGACTATGTTGAGGCTGTCATACTTTGGCCATATCATGAGAAGACAGGATTCATTTCTAAAGACAACAACAACAACAACAACAACAACAACAACAACAATAATAATACATTTTATTTATAGACCGCTATTCCGCAATGATCATAGCGGTGTACAGTACAAAAATGCAATACAATACAATACAATACAATCTCTCTCCCTCAAGATGGTGGCTGAAGGGAGGTCTTTTCTTCTTCCAGGCAGGCCTGGTGGAGCTAGCCTGCCTCTCTCTCCCTCAAAATGGAGGATGAAGGGAGGTCTTTTCTTCTTCCAGGCAGGCCTGGTGGAGCTAGCCTGCCTCTCTCTCCCTCAAAATGGAGGATGAAGGGAGGTCTTTTCTTCTTCCAGGCAGGCCTAGTGGAGCTAGCCTGCCTCTCTCTCCCTCAAATGGTGGCTGAAGGGAGGTCTTTTCTTCTTCCAGGCAGGCCTGGTGGAGCTAGCCTGCCTCTCTCTCCCTCAAAATGGAGGATGAAGGGAGGTCTTTTCTTCTTCCAGGCAGGCCTGGTGGAGCTAGCCTGCCTCTCTCTCCTTCAAGATGGAGGATGAAGGGGAGGGCTTGTCTTCTTCTTCCAGGCAGGCCTGGTGGTGCTAGCCTGCCTCTCTCTCCCTCAAGATGGTGCATGAAGGGGAGGGCTTGTCTTCTTCTTCTTCCAGGCAGGCCTGGTGGTGATGCTAGGAAAGGTGGAGGACAGTAGAAAGTGAGGAAGACCACATACCAGATGGATAAACTCAAAAAGGAGGCCACGACCCTGAGCCTGTAGGATCTAAGAAGATATTGAGGGAAGGGGTCTTGAAGATATTCATCCACAAGGTCACCATGAATCATGTCAACGAAGAGAAGGTTAACAACAGTAATGTTCCAGAAACCACTGCCATATTTGAGCCCATCTACCAGGCCACATCATGAGAAGGCACAACTCACTAGAAAAGCCAATAATGCTAGAAAAGGTAGAAGGAAGTTGGAAGACGGGAAAACCACATGCCCAATGGATGGACTCAGTCAGGCAAGTCATGGGTATGATCTACAAAATGATTAAATTGATCAATCTGAGGTTGTCATACTTTGGCCACATCATGAGAAGGCATGCCTCATTTTAAAAGATGATAGGGTTAGGAAGGATGAAGGGATGTAGAAAGAGAGGAGGACTGCTTGCTTGATGGATGGACTCTATTAAGGAGCTCATGGGCATGAATTACAGGACCTAAACAGAGCAGTGGAAAATAAGAAGCCTTTGAGATGTCTCATCCACAAGGTCACCATGAGTTGTGATCAACTTGAGGGCAGTTAACAACAACAACAGCAACAACAACAACATGGGTATGAATCTGCAGGACCTAAGGAGAGCATTGGAAAATAAGAAACCTTGGAGATGTCTCATCCACAGGGTCACCATGAGTTGTGATCAACTCAAGGTAAGTTAACAACAACAACAACATGGGTACAAATTTGCAGGACCTAAAGAGAGCAGTGGAGGACAGAGGATCTTGGAGATGTTTCATCCACAGGATTGCCATGAGTTAAGGATAACTCAAGGACAGTTAACAACAACAAACTGAGAACTGAAGACCAGTTGATATTTTTTTCAGCCAGTGTCAGCAGCAGAGTCAAGTCACTGTCTTGAAGAATTGACTAGCTTTTATCAATAGGTCAAAATATATAATAGGCACACACACCTGTATTTGTAAGGTCTAGGCCACCTACTTCTTCCATGGTGGCCTAGACCCAGATTCTTTTTCCTTTTTATAAAATGTATATGGATATATGGACACCATGGCAAGCCATACCTCTGCCATCAGTATGCTCAAAGTGGAGCATTTTTGGCACCTTCAGACAACTGCAAAAGCAAAAAGGAGAAGAAACAAAATATCCAGGGAAATCCAGATCTTTCCTAACTCCAAAAGTGACATTCTCTAACCTGCCAAGACACAGTTTTGTGCCAGTTTTCCCCTCTTGTAATGGTAGACTATACCCTCCAAGGCTCCATTTCGACTCTCGAATGGTAGGAAACGAGCATTCCTTTTTATTCAAACATATGGCACTTTATCAAACTTGTATATAAATTACCTGATTCTTCATACCACCGATATTCCTCCAATTGCTTTAATAGACCATAAAAATGGTAATACCATGGTAAACCGTTAAACACTTCGCCATTTAGCCCAGCAGTATTCCTTGTTTAATAGTTTTTACTCATTTAACACTTATGATTTGTAAAGGAGTAAATCTAATTTTAAAGTAGGCTGAGGAAGTGGAGCCACCTCCGGGGAATAAATCTACACTGCCTTACCTGGAGGGCAATATTAATTGCTCTCTACACCCAGCGCAGGCTTAAATGAAGTCAAGCTCCAAAGATTACTAATGAGTGTGGTTTCCATTGTACCAATTCAAAGTCATTGGAAGGCTATTTTCTTTTCTGGAGAAAGGAGCCAAAACACAAAGTCCTTGCAGTCTCTCACTTGCTGATGCCTTTAAGGTATTCACAATGAACAGCCAGCTTTGCTAGAGCATTGAAGGCATGTTGGCTTATAAATAGTTCAGTGTGTATGAGAAACTATGGCTGCATCTACACTGCAGTATTTTTCTTGAATGTCCTCCATTTTGAGCATGACTAAAGCAGCATGAATTTACATTTATATTAGACTTTGTAGGGCCTCATTCCCACTTACAATTCGGTTTGTGATCTGATTCGATGGATTGATTCGACAGCGGAGTGTGGTTCCCACTACATTTGCCCCGGCTGCATTTAACCCACTTGTGGTTCACATTCACAAATGAATTGGTTCAGCTGGCCGAAGGGCAATTTAAATCGATTCCAATCCGCATCTAGTTCACACTTACGCAGAATCGATTTATCCCAAAAGACATGGAAAACATCAGTGTCAAAAAGACGCGGGTTAAATGGGTCTGGCCAAAGACGTAGCCAGGATTTTCGGAAGGGGGGGGGGTCAAGACTAAGTGCCACCATTTTGAGAGGCTAAGAGTCCCCCCCCCAAGACACAAAAAGAGGGTCGAGCGTTTACCCGCGACACCTCGATGGCACCACTTTAACTTCCGTTATGGCTTCGTGCTATGGAATCTTGGGATCTGTAGTTTTGAGGACCTGTTGAGTCATCTGTCAGGTTCCACAACAAACTACAAATCCCAGCATTTCACAACATGGAGCCAAGGGCAGTTAAAGTGGCCAGTTGCATTATTTTTTCAGTGCAGATGCAAACTGAGTCCTTCCTCTGAAGGTGTTTACATCAGATAAATTCAGCTCGATAAAGCAAAGTGCAGCTGCTCAAGCAATGAGCGGCAGCCACTCTGTTCATGCTCAGACACACTCTGCTCATGCTTTGAGACACTGTATTCCAACATCTGAGCTGAGTTACGAACCCAGGCTGCATCCACACATTTCATTCCCACTTCCAAGAGGGATTTTTAATTTTGAGATATATATACACACACACACACACACACACCTTTTAATTCCAAGACCTATCTATCTATCTATCTATCTATCTATCTATCTATCTATCTACCATAATTTTTAATTCCAAGCCTTTCTTTTTATATTTAACAAACCCCTTTAAGAGAAAAACCTATTTTGGGAGAAAGGCAGGGTATAAAATCAATCAATAAAAAATTATAGTGCAATAGTCCATCAGTGCATGGCTTGCATTATAAGACTTTATACCTTTATACATTTAAAAACTATTAAAATCACAGAGTTGGAAAAGACCCCTAGAAGGGCCATCCAGTCCAACCCCATTCTGCCATGCAGGAACTCCCAGTCAAAGCATCCTCAACAAATTATGTAATGGAGGTGTCCATCTGCA
This sequence comes from Sceloporus undulatus, assembly GCF_019175285.1. NCBI lineage: Eukaryota > Metazoa > Chordata > Lepidosauria > Squamata > Phrynosomatidae > Sceloporus > Sceloporus undulatus. The sequence goes on along the minus strand of NC_056529.1, from coordinate 37,280,829 downwards.
TTGTAGAAAGATATACTATAGATTAATGCTATGGAAAATCACCACCTTGAGTCTGTATATTGGGAGAAAGGCGGGATATAAGAAAATAACAACAACAACAATATCTGGATATTGTAGTTTTGTGAGACATTTAGCCTTCTTTGTCAGAGAGCTCTGGTGGCACAAAACATACTACAAATTGCAGGATTTTCCATAGCATTAAAGCAGTGTTGAACTGGATTATTTCTGCAATGTGCAGCCTTATTAAACTGCAGTTCCCATCAGTCTGTGGTGCTGCTGGATGATGGGGCCTGCAGTTTAGCATTGCCTGGAGCAGGGCCATAGGACTCCACAGCCACGATTCATCATCTTAGATTGATTCCATATATTAATTAATTAATCATAAAAACATAGAGTTAGAAGAGACCCCACGAAGGGCCATCCAGTTCAACCCCATTCTGCCATGCAGGAACTCTCCATCAAAGCATCCCCATTGACAGGCTGAAAAAGGGCCAGCTAACTGTATTTTATTCTATTTGTCTTTTAAAAAAGAGAAAAAACAAGGCTGGAAGGAAGCCTCTTGCCTTTCTGCATCACAGACCCACCTCTTTTTTGTTGTTGCAAAAATCCAGAAATGACTGTTTTTGAAAACCTGAGTCCATTCTCAGGAGAAATATCCAGAGTAGAGCCTGAGTCTCCTTTCTCTGGACTTCCAAAACCCCAAACTGACCCTGAGAGCATCTGGTCTGACCCCCAACTCAAGGAAACTTGGAAATCCTGAAGGTTTAGATCAATGACTGAATTATTGAATTATACAAGGTATAGTGGTCTCAGGGTTTTGCTGAAGCTCAGTATGCAGAAGCACAACATTATTTTAAAAATATAGTGCATTAAATGACCTTCAGTTTATGTCTATGAGATGCATATGAAATATACATGGATCCCATCTCCCAGTATAATATCCCATTAGACATAATACTGTATATAAATACAGTGGTGCCTCGGGATACGAAATGATCGGGTTACGAAATTTCCGGGATACGAAAAAGTTGGATTGGCAAAAACTGTTTCGGGTTACGAAATATTTTTCGGGTTACGAAATTCATTTCGGCGCGAAATTCAAATGCTGCAAAGTGCAGCTATAGGCTTTCCAGTGCTAACGGAAAGCCTTTTCGGGTTACGAAATTTTCGGGTTACGAAAGGAATGGTGGAACGAATTAATTTCGTAACCCGAGGCACCACTGTATACCAAAATCTGAAAAACTCCAAAATCCAAAATACATCTAATCCTCAGCATTTTGGGTAAGGGATATTATTATTATTGTACTATATTGCACATGGATATAACAGCTAAAAGTTAGAAGTCACCTTTTCTTTCTTTTCTTCAGTTCTCCCTGAGGGAGGAAGGGGGGGAGGAGGAGGAGGAGTGGAAGCCGGACTCTGAAGGAAACGAAAGCGAGTCATAGGGACTCCCTCTCCCTCTCTCTCTCTCTGTCTGTCTCTCTCCCCCTCCCTCTCTTCCTCCTCCCTCCCCCCTCCATTAAAGCCACAGAGAGGGAAAAGAGGAACTTTTGTTTTGTCTTTCCTCTGTTCCCTCACAGTGGTTTTAATGGAGGGGAGGGGGCAGGAAGGAGCTTGAATGCCCCCAGGGCCTGATAGGGGGGGGGGTTATGACCCCCCAAACCCCCCCCCCGGCTACGTCCTTGGTCTGGCGCATTGCTCCCCTCTCCGAGTCATTTCAGTGAATCGATTTAAGTGAGAACCAGGGTTGTTTGAATCAGTTCAAACCGAATTGCGATCCGGTTTAAAAGGTAGTGGGAATGAGGCCCAGCTTCTATTCCGGTGATGGTGAACCTTTTAGAGGCTGAGTGCCCAAAATGCAACCCAAAACCCACTTATTTACTGCAAAGTGCCGTGTCCCTCTGGCTTTCTAGTAACAAACTCTTGCAAACCCTGTGCTGGGGCAACGGCACATGTGTCCACAGAGAGGGCTCTGAGTGCCACCTCTGGTACGCGTGCCACAGGTTTGCCATCACTGTTCTATTCGGTCATGTCTTATATTTTTTCTGGGACTTTCTACATTTTGCAATGCCTTTTCCTCCTTTGCTGTTATAGCATCCGCTCACCCTGCACACTAGGGCTGAACTCCAGGTACATATAGATGTGCTTGACCAATATTTCCCTCATCTCCTTTGGGAATAAGGATGTGAAGTTTCTACACTCTTCCAAACCCTTATTCCATTTTATTTTAAGTATTACAAATACTCATCAATTACAGCTGGCTGAAGGACAGTCATGATATCTTTCACAGCATCATTGTGTAACATCCTCCTTTCTCATGCACACTTTCCTTCTCTCCCTCCCCTTCTCTCTTATTACACCTCCAATTCCACTTGATTTTGCATCTCATCTTTGAAATTAAAGAAGAAGGAGGAGGAGGAGAAGAAGAAGAAATCCCCCTCTCCTTTCCTTCCTCCATGTGACAGGTAAGTGTTGGTTATAATAGAAAAAGATAAGGAAGCGCCATTAGTTTGATAATGATGTACCATGATATTATGATCCATTTTCTAAATAAGATTCACCAGGGAGGCTGCAAAATTAATATATACATTTGGTGCTTTGGTTGTGCCGCACTGAAAGAACATTTTGTTCTCCTCTCAGGAAAACACAAAGTGATAGATTAACCTACAAGAGGCACAAGTGGGATTTCACTGTTAACTTTAATGGCTAATTTCTTATATCTCTAATTATGACTCAGCTCAGGCAAAAATTTAATTCATTTCTGGAGTTGGCTTGGTGGGATATTTGAGGCCTTCTGATAAATGAAGTTGGAGTCAAACAAAAGGTGGCTCTTTAAAAAGAGAAATAAGTGTGGTGTCTATGACCTTCCCATATATTCTGTCCCATTACTTTCTTGGGTCCAACAGAGCTTTTTTGTGGACAAGGGACACTCTTTCGGCCTCAGAGGATGGCAATGCCAACCCCCCCCTTTGGAGAAACTGGCAAAGAAAGCTCCATGATAGGTTCTCCTTGGCATCTACATAAATCGGAAATGACTTGAAGGCACACAACAACAGCAGCAACAACAACAGAGTTGGGGGCATACTTATCAAATTTGCAGATGTCACCAAATTAGGAGGAATAGCTAATACTCCAGAGGACAGGATCAAAATTCAAAATTACCTGAATAGATTAGAAAGCTGGGCCAAAGCTAACAAAATGAATTTCAACACAGAGAAATGTAAGGTACTGCACTTAGGGTGGAAAAATGAAATGCACAGATATAGGATGGGTGACACCTGGTTG
>NC_056529.1:37201070-37277519 GCF_019175285.1 Sceloporus undulatus | reverse complement strand
AGAGAAAAAAACCTATTTGGGAGAAAGGAGGGTCTAAAATCAATCAATCAAAAATATCGTGCATAGTCCATCAGTGCTGGCTTGCATTATAAGACTTTCTACCTTTATACATAAAAAACCATTAAAATCACAGAGTTGGCAAAGACCCCTAGAAGGGCCATCCGTCCACCCCCTTCTGCATGCAGGAAACTCCAGGTCAAGCATCCCAACAAATTATGTAATGGAGGTGTCCATCTGCATTGTAGAAAGATATACTATAGATTATGCTATGGAAAATCACCACCTTGAGTCTGTATATTGGGGAGAAAGGCGGGATAATAAGCAAAATAACAACAAAACAACAATTATCGGATATTGTAGTTTTGTGAGACATTTATCCTTCTTTTGTCAGAGGCTCTGGTGGCCACAAAACATACTACAAATTGCCCGGATTTTCCATAGCCTTTAAAGCAGTGTTGACTGGATTATTTATTGCAATGTGCCCAGCCTTATTACTGCAGTTCCCATCAGCTCTGTGGTGTGCTGGCTGATGGGGCCTTCGTTTACGCATTTGCCTGGAGCAGGGCCATAGGACTCACAGCCACGATTCATTCACTTAGATTGATTCCTATATTAATTAATTAATCATAAAAACATAGAGTTCGAAGAGACCCCACGAAGGGCCATCCCGTTAACCCATTATGCCATGCAGGGAACTCTCCATTCCAAAGCACCCCATTGACAGGCTGAAAAAGGGCCAGCTAACTGTATTTTATCTATTTGTCTTTAAAAACGAGAAAAAAAACAAGAGCTGGAGAAAGCCTCTTGCCTTCTGCATAAGACCCACTCTTTTTTGTTTTTGCAAAACTCCGAATGACTGCTTTTGAAAACCTGAGTCCATTCTCAGGAGAACTATTCCAGAGTAGAGCTGAGTCACCTTTCTCTGGACTTCCAAAACACCCCAAAAAAAACTGGGGGAACCCTGAGAAGCACTGGTCTGGACCCCCAAACTCAAGGAACTTGGAAAAAAAAAATTCCTGAGTGTTTTATCAAGGACTCAACTTTGGGGGTGGGGGGGGGGTGGGGTGGGGTGGGTGGGGGGGGGGACTGGGGAAAAATTTTTTTGAAATTATTACACGGTATAGTGGTCTCAGGGTTTTGCTGAAGCTTGCATAAGCACAACATTAGTTTTAAAAATATGTGCATTAAATGCCGTGAGTTTAGTCTATGATATGCATATAAAGATACATGGATCCCATCTCCAGTATAATATCCCGTAACATATACTGTATAGATACATGGTGCTCGGAAAGAATGGTTGGGTTACGAAAGTGTTCGGGTAAAAAAGTTGGATGGCAAAAACTTTTCGGGTGCGAAATAAATTGTCGGGTTACGAATTCATTTCGGCGGAGAATTGCGAATGCTGGCAAGTGCGCGGGAGGAGGCTTTCCGTGCGTAACGGAAAGCCTTTTGGGTTACAATTTTCGGTTACAAAGGAATGGTGGAACGAATTAATTCTTAACCAGGCACCACTATACCAAAATCTAAAACTCCAAAAGCCAAATAAGTAATCTCACGAGTTTGGGTAGTGATATTTTATTATTTTTACTATTGCCATGGAAGTAACAGCTAAAGTTAGAATCCCTTTCTTGTCTTTTTCTTTCGTGCTCCCTTAGGTGAATGTGGGGGGGAGGGAGTGGGTAAGCCGACTCTGACGGGAAAGCGGTTCATATGTCTCCTCTGCCTCTCTCTCTCTCTGTCGTGTTCTCTTCTCCCCCTCCCTCCTCTTCCTCTCCCGCCCCCTCCTTAAAGCCACAGTTGGAGGGAAGCTTTTGTTTTGGTCTTTTCCTCTTTTCCCTCACATTGGTTTTTATGAGGGGAGGTCGGAAGTAGCTTGAGGCCCCCAGCCTGATAGGGGGGGTTGGACCCCCCGAACCCCCCCCCCCGGTACGTCCTTGGTTGGCGCATTGCTCCCCTCTCCTGTCATTTAGTGAATCGTTTAGTGAGAACCAGGGGTTTTTGAATCATGCAAACCGAATTCGTCCTGTTTAAAGGGGGGTGTAATGAGCCAGCTTCTATTCGTTGATGGTGAACCTTTTAGGCTAGTTCCCAAAATGGCAACCGCAAAACCCATTTTGGACTGCAAAGTGCCGTGTCCCTCTGGCTTTTCTAGTAACAAACCTTTCAAACCGTGCTTGGAACGTCCATGTGTCCACAGAGAGGGCTTGATTGCCCGCTGGTAAGTGCCACAGGTTGGCATCACTGTTCTCTTTGTCATGTCTTATATTTTTTTTCTTGGGGACTTTTCTACATTTGCAATGCCTTTTCCTCCTTGCTGGTTATAGCAGCCGCTCCCCTGCACCTATGTCTTAACTCCATGTGCATATAGATGTGTCGTTGAACATATTTCCTTCATCTCCTGTTGGTGAATAAGGATTGAAGTTTTCTACACGTTTCCAACCTATTCTTTTATTTTAAGTATTAAAAATACTCATCATTACAGCTGGTGAGGACTCTGGTCTTTTTCACAGCAGCTTGTGTAACCCCTTTCTCATGCACACTTTTCCTTCTCTCCCTCCCTTCTCTCTTATTACCCTCCATTCCACTTGATTTTGGCATCTCGCTTTGAAATTTAAGAAGAAGGAGGGGGAGGAGAAGAGAAGAAATCCCTCTCCTTTCCTTCCTCCATGTGACAGGTAAGTGTTGGTTATAATAAAAAAGATAAGGAAGCGCCATTAGTTGATTAATGATGTACCATGATATTATGATCCATTTTCTAAATAAGATTCACCAGGGAGGCTGCAAAATTAATATATACATTTGGTGCTTGTGTTGTGCCGCACTGAAAGAACATTTTGTTCTCCTCTCAGGAAAACCAAAGTGATAGATTAACCTACAAGAGGCACAAGTGGGATTTCACTGTTAACTTTAATGGCTATTTCTTATATCTCTAATTATGACTCAGCTCAGGCAAAAATTTATTCATTTCTGGAGTTGGCTTGGTGGGATATTTGAGGCTTCTGATAATGAAGTTGGAGTCAAACAAAGGTGGCTCTTTAAAAGAGAATAAGTGTGGTGTCTTGACCTTCCCATATATTCTGTCCCATTACTTTCTTGGGTCCAACAGAGCGTTTTGTGGACAAGGGACACTCTTTCGGCCTCAGAGGATGGCAATGCCAACCCCCCTGTGAGAAACTGGCAAAGAAAGCTCATGATAGGTTCTCCTTGGCATCTACATAAATCGGAAATGACTTGAAGGCACACAACAACAGCAGCAACAACAACAGAGTTGGGGGCATACTTATCAAATTTGCAGATGTCACCAAATTAGGAGGAATAGCTAATCTCCAGAGGACAGGATAAAAATTCAAATTACCTGAATGACCTAAATAGACTTGAAAGCTGGGCCAAAGCTAACAAAATGAATTTCAACACAGAGAAATGTAAGGTACTGCACTTAGGGTGGAAAAATGAAATGCACAGATATAGGATGGGTGACACCTGGTTGAACGAGAGTTATATTTGTGAAAGGGATCTAGGAGTCCAAGTAGACCACAAGTTGAACATGAGTCAACAGTGCAATGCGGCAGCTAACAAGGCCAATGCGATTTTAGGCTGCTTCAATAGAAGTATAGTGTCTAGATCAAGGGAAGTAATAGTGCCACTCTGTTCTGCTCTGGTCAGGCCCCAGCTGGAAAAACCCTGTGTCCAGTTCTCAGCAACACAATTCAACACAGATTCTGCATCTATGGATTCAGACATCCAAAGTTTAATTTAAAAAAAAAAAATCCCAAAAGCAAACTTTTTGAGTATTCTGTTTTTAAAATAAGAGACACCATTTTACTTCATCCCTACATAAAATGGGACCTGAGTACCCACTGTGCAACCTGATCCTGACACAGCTGGACCTAATGTGAGGGAATGTTTCTGATTCCTAAGCCTTCACTACAATACAGCTCTTAGCATCACAAAGTTCCTCCTCAGTGAGATCTTTCCTTCTTGCGATTTGAGTATCTCTGGTTTGCGTCCTGGTCCGTGGTGCCGCAGAAAACAAACTTGCTCCGTCTCTCCTATTCACAGCAGCCGCAAACTGGGTCAGTATTTCAATTACGCTATTCTGTTGCCAGCTCAGACCCACATGCACACACAATGGGTGCGCATATGAAATCAAGACGGTTTTGCTTCAAGGTACCTCACTTTACCCCTGATTACATGAAGCCGTCTCCCTCTCGTTCATTTGGTCCGTCGGCGTGCCTTCTCCGGCTGTGGAAAAGTGAGCAAACTTCACTGGAAATCAGAAATGCAAGGGCTCCTCTGAGGTTCCCTCCCCCCCCACCACTTAAATAGAAGGAACTGTAGCTCCAGCTCTCAAATATGTTTCAAAGCTGCTATTGCTTCGTTCTTCTCTCTCTCTCTCTCTCTCTCTCTTGCCTCTGGGATATTCCAGAAAAGCACGCACCTTCTGTTTCATATGATGTTCTTGGCTTCCTCAGATGTGGAGAGAAACAAGGGATGGGGAGTTGGATGATGGTATGGCCTCCAGCACTTTGTTGATGCGTACACCCTCCCAGTGATTTCATGTCTGCATGGAGGGTATATATTGTTTCCAGTCTGCCCTTGAGCAGTGGATCAAGCATCTTCTCCTCTGCTGCTCTGCTTTCAGGTGGAGTCTGAAAGAAGTAGGGTTTCTTTTTTTATTGTTGTTGGCCACCAGTCATGGGTAGTTTTTTCAAATCTTCCCTCTCCATTTGCTCTAGTTTCTGATTGTTCTTTAAAATACCCCAAGCTACCAACGGTGCCTTAACTTCCACTTCAGAAACAAAACATCCAAAGCAGAGCATCTATTAATTAATTGCATCAATAAAAGTACAGTGTCTAGATCAAGGGAAGTAATAGTGCCACTCTATTCTGCTCTGGTCAGGCCCCACCTGGAATACAGTGTCCAGTTCTGGGAACCACAATTCAAAAAGGGCATTGAGAAACTGGAGCATGTCCAAAGGAGGGTGACTAAAATGGTGAAGGGTCTGGAAACCATGCCCTATGATGAACGACTTAGGGAGCTGGGGATGTTTAGCCTGGCAAAGAGAAGGTTAAGAGGTGATATGAGAGCCCTGTTTAAATATTTGAAGGGATGTCATATTCAGGAAGGAGCAAGCTTGTTTTCTGCTGCGCCAGAGACTAGGACCCAATGGAGCAATGGATGCAAGCTACAAGAAAAGAGATTCCAGCTCAACATTAGGAGGAACCTCCTCACAATAAGGGCTATTCGACAGGAACAAACTCCCTTGGAGTGTAGTGGAGCCTCCTTCCTTGGAGGTCTATAAACAGAGGCTGGATGGCCATTTGTCAGGGATGCTTTGATTGAGAGCTCCTGCATGGCAGAATGGGGTTGGAGTGGATGGCCCTTGCGGTCTCTTCCAACTCTATAATTCTATGATTCTTATCAAATTATTTAAAACAAATGTAATTCTTCTTCTTCTTCTTCTTTTGCAAGATTCTCTTAGGCATCTAAGCAAGGATTTGAAGACGTTCCGATGGTGGCTGAAATCCTGCTTGAAGGTGGGTGAATATAGAGAGCCATGAGCATATTTGACTGGGTGTCCAAAAGGAAAGCAGTTGGGCAGAGATCTTCTGATGACCTGCCTGGTCAATCTAGGCCTTCTTGGGTCAGCACACAATGTATGTTGTTGTTGTTGTTGTGTGTCTTCGAGTCATTTCTGACTTGTTCAGAGGAGATTTGCCATTGCCTTCCCCTAAGGATGAGAACATATGACTTGGCCAAAGTCACTCAGTGGGTTCATGGTCCATCCAGGAATCAAACCCAGAGTCATAGTCCTATTTGTGGGATCGCCTCCTTCCATACAATCTGCCTCACACACTTAGGTCCTCTGGGAAAAACCCTCTTCAACTAATAAAAGCCAGGTTGACAGCTGTTACCCAGAGTGCCTTCTCATCGGCCGCTCCCAAATTATGGAATGGCCTGTCGGAAGAGATCCAAAATATTACCAATCTTGACAGCTTTGAATCTCTTCTGTTGGATCTCTTCCAACAGGCCTTCCCTGAATCATCCACTCAGTCTATCATGGAAGCGGATTATCACAGAGAACAGGGCAACCCACATTGCCCATCCCCTTGTCTCTGACTGGCTTGATGTTTATCTGTTTTAATTGTTTTAATTGTTCATGTTATTTTATTATAGTGTAATGGGTGTGTGTGTGTGAGGGAATTGATGGAATGCATTTTAATATACGTTGTATTTTATACTGTATTTTATCCGTTATTGTAAACCACCTCGATCCTGTGGGAGAGGTGTCATATAAATAAAATTTTATTTATTTATTTATTTATTTATTTATTTATTTATTTTAGCCCAGAATTCAAACCACTATGCGAAGCTGGATCAGTGTATAGCCAAAGTAAAATCAATGTACAAGAAGGGACTGGATACCTCCTTGCACAACACTGAAAAAAAGATTACACTAATGTAATCCCCAGTCACACTAGTGATACCTCCAAGAGGATTCCAGTTAATCCCTTATTCATGATGGTGTGCACTAGAAAAACACTAGTATAAGAACTTTTTTTTTTTCAGTGTGGTGAAAGGAGGTCTAAAGTACATCTTCGAACAACAGTTTTCCCTAGGCAATCTGTCTTGGGCAGCCAATAGTTCCTGGGCCAATTTCAAGGCCCACCGGGGAGCAATGCAGTCCCCTAGCCTTCAACGGTTGCCCACCTCTGGTGTAGATACACGTGAAAGATCCCATTTAAGGGCTGGAGTGAACACTATCTTTCCCTGGATCCATCCCATGCGCATGACTGGAAATGTGCTTTGGTTGCCTACCCACCCAACATCCAAGAGGAGATAGACAATTTTTTAAAAGGCCAATGGTCGACAAATCCAACACAGACATTTTTGTGGGTTTCATTCCTGGATTCAAAGTTAGATGTTGACCATAACTCCAACCCTATTCTAATGAAGTATCCCAATGTAATGATAAAGGGACATAGGACTCATGTGGAATTTCTCCTACAGAAGAGGCTGGATATTATTATTTTCCAAGGTGAAATGCTTGCATTTTATTCAAAGGTGTGGAAAGAAAAATGGGCAGCCAATAATTCCTGGGCCACTGGCCACCCACCCAGCTGTCCCCCCACATCGGGTGACACCAGGGGAAGGGATGCCATTGTGTGAAAGTGTGTGCCTTTCTTTTAAGCTGAATCACACTTTTGCAGGACCTCTGGGAGAATGGTTTGACTTAAAATTAGATATTCAAACAAATTGATTGGGGAGGGAGATTTAGCCCTCATTCCCACTACCTTTTACATCAAATCGTGAATCCATTTGAACCAGTTCACACAACCCTGGTTCCCACTTAATTCGAATCACTGAAGCAATTCCAAGAGGGGAGCCATGCGCAAGAGTAGACCCATTTAACCTGCGTCTTTTTGATGTTGATTTTTTTCCGCTTCTTAAAATAAATTGATTCCGCACAAGTGTGAACCACAAGCGGATCGGAATCGATTCAAGGTTCCCCTTCAGCCGGCTGGAACCGAATCATTTTCAATCAATTCATTGGTGAATGGGAACCACAAGTGGCTTATTTTGGAGGAAAAATGTGATGGGGGCAAATGTAGTGGGAACCATGCTGTGCTGTCAAATCAATCCATCAATTAGGATCATGCAGCGATGTATCTGTAAGTGGGAATGATGCCATGGTGGTATGACCCTCCAAGGTTCCCGAGGGGCACTAATATAGCCCCCTACCTTTCCACAGTTGCTCACCCCAGTTTACATTCCTCCTGGCTCTAAATGAAGCCAATGGTAGAAGAACAAATGGCTTTATTCCAAGAGTAAGGAGAGAGGAGGTGATTTTTTAAAAAATGCAGTGAAAAGCTGGTCTCTTCAATGCCGATCCCTGTGAGGAGTTACAATACAAACTACTTTAGCATGTCCCTAATTTAAAGGAATAAATGTGCTCATCTAGTAACACAGAGGCGCGGGCAGACAATTGAGCAGTTATACATTGTGTTATTAGATTATAATTCCTCCAGACCAATTTGCCAGAATAATTGCCTGAGCAACAATGACCTTGTTAGGTGATGTTTTGGGACTGTAAGATGTACATCCGTATATCCGTTACTCTAGCATTTTCTAGCTTAAATTAGCACTATTTTCCCCCCTTGCTCTCGAAAAATAAGCAGCTTTGACTCTTCCATTCATCTCCTGAGCATCTTGCTATTTTTACTTTTCGTTTTTATTTCTGGTGGTGCTTACTTATTTTTTTTCTCCCTTGGCAAAGTAAGTGAAGAAGCAAACGGCAGCTCTTTCCGTCGTAAGAGACATTGGCTGGTTTCATAAAAACTGCTCTCCCCTCCCTTTTTTATTTTAAATATTTTCCAGCAAAAGAAGGAGGTAAACTGAAGGAGAAAAGGATAAAATATCCGGGGATCTACATTTTTTTGTTGCGCAGAATGCAGAAGCAGGTGGAGAACATCCAAGAGTCCATCTGATCTCCTAGGGCCATAAGAAATGGATGTGATGTGATGTGATGTTCAACTATTGGTAGACATTCGCTGTTGGTGGCCATGGCAGTCTTGATCAGGGGTTGACAACAGCAGATGAGATTGAACTAGGAATCACTTGTGTGGCTCATGGATACATAATTTTTACTCTTGGCAAAATGGGCTGTATGTGGCCCTCAGGACCATTTTTATGGACCCAGAGGTCAGGCTTTTTTATCTAAAAAATGTACCCTCAAAAATGTACCCCTAGGAATAGAGGGCATTTTCAATATGCTTTGGTCCCAATGGGTCAATTTATGCCCAGGAGATGTCTTTATTTGAACCAGGTGACCTAAAATGGCCAGGAACGTCTCAATAACATGATGCCAATGCCCCACATGTCCTCTAGAAAGCATCTGGGGGCAAGCTGTTTTTTGTGGGAGCAAGTAAAGTGAATGGTGAGGCTCTTCAAGGCCCATCGGGGAGCAATGCAGGCACCTAGCCTTCAACGGTTGCCCACCTCTGGTGTAGATCATAGAATCACAGAATTGGAAGAGACCGCAAGGGCCATCCAGTCCAACCCCATTCTGCCATGCAGGAAATCCAGATCAAAGCATCCCCGACAGATGGCCATCCAGCCTCCGTTTGAAGACCTCCAAGGAGGGAGACTCCGCTACACTCCGAGGAAGTTTGTTCCACTGTCAAACAGCCCTTACTGTCAGGAAGTTCCTCCTAATGTTGAGGTGGAATCTCATTTCCTGTAGCTTGCATTCATTGCTCCGGGTCCTAGATACACGTGAAAGATCCCATTTAAGGGCTGGAGTGAACACTATCTTTCCCTGGATCCATCCCATGCACATGATTGGAAATGTGCTTTGGTTGCCTAACCACCCAACATCCAAGAGGAGACAGAACATTTTTTTAAAGGCCCATGGTCGACAAATCCAACACAGATATTTTTGTGGGTTTCATTCCTGGATTCAAAGTTAGATGTTGACCATAAGTCCAACCCTATTCTAATGAAGTATCTCAATGTAAAGATAAAGGGACATAGGACTCATGTGGAATTTCTCCTACAGAAGAGGTTGGATATTATTATTTTCCAAGGTGGAATGCCTGCATTTTATTCAAAGGTGTGGAAAGGAAATTGCGTGGACATTGCCATAACATACAAATGAACTTTTGTACTCTTGAGTGTGGATATTGATGTTGCAACTACACATAGACTGGCACTTGGGGAAGTGAGCTAACTATTAGTTTAAATAATACTAACATTTAAGGACTGTGTATAGTATGTCAAAGTATTTAGTGGTCTGAAGTTCATCTTTGCTTGTCACATCTTTGCTCATCATAGGAACAATAACTGTAACAGTTACATAGACCCTCAGGAAGATCTCAAAGGAAGTATATTTTTGTGTTGCTAATGGAATTTAAATTTTATGTCTTGGACTTTAAAATACTTTGCCTCCTAGAACCACGAGTGGCCTGGCTGCTTGGATATCCCTCCGTACCATCGCAACTCAGAACCGCGCCAACAACATCTTAACAAAATGCAGACCTGTGACTAATGTCGTCGTATTTTTTCACCTGTCTCCAGTATGGTTTTCAACACCTTTCCGTCATGAAGAAACCAGTGGAGCTTCCAAAGCTTGTGACGTCTATTTGGGCATTTTGGTTGGCCCAAGAAATCATAGAATCATAGAATCATAGAGCTGGAAGAGATGGCAAGGGCCATCCAGTCCAACCCCCTGCCATGCAGGGAATCCAAATCAAAGCATCCCCGACAGATGGCCATCTAGCCTCTGCTTAAAGACCTCCAAGGAAGGAACTCCACTACACTCCAAGGAAAGAGTGTGTTCCACTGTCGAACAGCCCTTACTGTCAGGAAGTTCATCCTAATGTTGAATCTCTTTTCCTGTAGCTTGCATCCATTGTTCCGGGTCCTGTTCTCTGGAGCAACAGAAAACAAGCTTGCTCCCTCCTCAATGTGACATCCTTTCAAATATTTAAACAGGGCTATCATATCACCTCTTAACCTTCTCTTCTCCAGGCTAAACATCCCCAGCTCAGTGTTTTATGGAGTTAGGATGTTATTGTACTTTGCAACACCGGTACTCCTGGATATGTTCCATAGACTCTTACAGATTGTTTTCATCGGTATTGACTTCATTGGAAGTCATTGGACTTCATCAAGTTTTGAGGTTAATTTTCTAAGGGGAAATCTCTTCCCAAATTTAAAAAGAAATCCTTATCTAATGAAAGAACGAAATGTGGTACTTACTTACTCCTACCATTTCCTAGCCTTCAGCCAAGATGGCTTTCCTCATTGCGCTTCATCAATTTGTTCTCTTAACAGCTTTTCATCTCACGCAAAGCTCCAGTGACCTAACCTACTATCATGCGGTTTCTTTCTTAGCCGTCTCTTTATCTTCTGGGTGACTCCAAGGCTCTTAATTATTCTCTCAAAGGCGTTTCATCTGTGTCTGCCCACTCCAGGCCCCTAATCTGTGGAATTATTTCCTCAACTCCACGAGGAGCAAACTCTTCATTTCCGATCCTTATGTTCACTTTGGAAGACAGAACTTCTCTCTCTCTACTTTTCTCTCTCCTGAACTTCACCTCAGTTTCGGCACTGATTCCTGCTGCAATCCACCATGGACTGTAGCATTGTCTAGATAGCTCTTGGCTAATTTAAGTTAATTGCAAGTTAATTTCTCCATTCATTTGCAGAGGTCCATGTTAAATTATGTTTTCTTCCACCCTGAATGCGTTCTTTGAATGTTTTATTTATTTATTCCCTTTTCTTTGGCCAAACGCCTTCCCTTTTCTCTGTCTTTTAAAATCGATAAAATCAATTATGTTTCCTAGGGGAAGGTCTGGATTCAGGGGGTCTCCTGCACCAGTCATCTGTATGGATACAATGCATTACATTTGTTATTGAAAGAAACAACAAATAATTTCAGCAGTTTTCCTCCTGCTGTAAGGAGCTTCAAAAACTATCCAGGTTTTGAGGACTGTTTGCAGTTTGCGATTTATTGGGCACCAAATACACTGGCTGGAATTCAGACTTATGGATGTATAACCTGGAGATATGCACCGATATTGGATCCAAATTGATGGTTCCTATGTAGTCGTGTTCGTGTCATTCAAGTCATTTCTGACTTCAAGTCATTTCTGACTTATGGCAACCCTAAGACAAACCTGGAGTCATGGGGTATCATGAGGTTTTCTTGGTTTGTTCAGAGGAGGTTTGCCATTGCCTTCCCCTGAGGCTACGAGTATGAGACTTACCCAAAGTTACCTAGTGGGTTTCATGGCAGATCGTGCAAATATATATATACACACACATACATACATACACACACACACACACACACACACACACACATCATAGCATCATAGAGTTGGAAGAGACCGCACGGGCCATCCAGTCCAACCCCATTCTGCCATGCAGGAAATCCAAATCAAAGCATCCCCGACAGATGGCCATCTAGCCTCTGCTTAAAGACATCCAAGGAAGGAGAATCCACTACACTCCGAGGGAGTGTGTTCCACTGTCGAACAGCCCTTACTGTCAGGAAGTTCTTCCTAATGTTGTATACACACACACACACACACACACACACATACATATATGCTGTTTCCTGCACAGAAAATGCAGTTGGCAACTTTTTCTGAACCAGGTTGACAAATGGGTTTTGTTCATCAATTTGGAAATTACAAAACCAAACGAGAGAGTTGGGTACTAAAAGGCTCCTATCTTTGTTTCCATAAATTTTGTGAGGATTTTCATCAGTTCAGGACACGTCTCTTTTGCCTGTGACCATTCAAAACTCCATCGGCTGAAATCATCAGACCGATGATACTTTACCATGGGCTTGCAACCTTGCACTGTTGCAAGACTCAGAAAACATCATAATTTATGAAAGAGCGACTCTAGTTTAAGCATGCGATGCTTGGGTTTAGTCACTCCCAAATTCCACCACAAATTCGGAAGGGTTTATGCACACACCCACCAATATTTCACAGATGAAAACTGGGCCAGATGTGGCCAAGCCACACCAGAGGGTGGTCATGATGGCTAAAGGTATTAACAAAGAAGAACACACAAGGTAGAAGAGGTTGCACCAATTTGCTTTTGCCTCAGCCTACTGGGAAGGACACAATTCTGCTTTCTCCTTTCTTCTCTCTTCTGCTGAGTTAATCAAATAGAAAGTACATTTGCACTTTTAACTCTGTACCAATGGTAGTAAGCCAAGGACATAGGGGGAAAGTGGGGAGAAGGGAGAGAAACTGGGACATTTTTAAAAGAGATACAAAAGTGGGATGACAGAGGATTAATTGGGACTGTCGCTGCTGAATCAGGAGAGTTGGATGGTAAGGCATCCATGTTGGTTTCTTTCTAGTCTCATGTCTTAGGCCTGATTCCCACTATCTTTTAAACCGGATCGCAAATTGGTTTGAACCAGTTCAAATGACCCTGGTTCCCACTTGAATCAATTCACTGAAGCAATTCGGAGAGGGGGGGGGGGGTCACACTCTAAACCCATTTTCCCCGCATCTTTTTCACGCTGACGTTTTCTGCATCTTTTTCAATAAATCGATTCTGCACAAGTGTGAACCAGATGATGATCGGAATAGATTTAAATTTGCCCTTTGTCCGGTTGGAGCAGGTCCATTTTGAACCGATTAATTCATGAATGTGAACCACAAGTGGGTTATTTTACGGGGAGGGGAAATGTGATCGGGGCAAACGTAGTGGGAACCACGTTCCGCTGTCGAATCGATCCATTGATTTGGATCTCAAACCGCTTTTTCTGTAAGTGGGAATGAGGCCCAAATTTACTTTTAAATGCTAGGTTGGGACAGATGGGTGGTATTATTATTATTATTATTATCATTATATTATATTTTCTTATATCCCACCTTTCTCCCCATATAGGCATGGTTCACACCACGATCTGATAGGACCTGGACTGCTACAGAAAATAGTTTAGCCCAGACTGTAAATAGGCAGGGTGCATAGCTAAACAAATGCAGGTGAACAACAACAAGTCACTCCAATTTCTCCCAAATACTTGGCACTTTAATAATACTTAGTAACAGGAGGGCAGTTTTTAAACTGTACAATTGTAGTCTTGACACTGGCCCTTTAGATATTATCACTGCTTTAAAAGGGAGGAGAGAGAAAGAGGGAGAAAGAAAGAAAGAAAGACAGACAGACAGACAGACAGACAGACAGACAGACAGAGAGAGAGAGAGAGAGATTAATTCTTGTCGACTTATTATTTGTGCAAATCTGGGACCCATTTAATAGTACAGATATTAAAATGCCAGTACTTTTCCATACCTCACTCTGATTACAATTCCAGCTGTTTCAGCACCACACACAGGGAGCCAGTGCTCCGGTTCTGCATCATCGGCGCATGGGATATACAATGATGGATTTCCTTCTCCCTCCCCTGCAGCTTTCCGTGGAATTGCCCATCCATCATGCCACAGACTCTTTCCTATTATAATCCCCAGCAGAGGTGTTTGCTTCACTTTGGGAGGGGACCTGTTGTCCCCACTTTTCGTGGAATCCAGAGGGAGGGGAGGAAGGAAACAATTTAACATATTCCTAATCTTCTAAACTTTTGCAATTTATTCTTTTACGTTGATTTTATTGTAAGCTGCTCTGAGACCTTTGGATAATGAGAAGGATGTGAATATAAATAAGGAACAGAGAGACTGTGCAATGAGAGTTTGCCTCTTCTGTGACTTGGACGGCACACTGCTCATATTTAAAATGAAACAAAGTCCTTAGGTCCAACTACAACTGAAAATTTTGGTCCGCTCAATTCATCCCAACCTGGACATAAGTGACAACCTCACCTCAGATACTGTGTTCTCTTTCTGTCTTCCATCTCAGCCTACAAAATATACTTTGGGGGATCCAGCTTGAAAAATTCCCTGGTTTAGCAAAGCCAGTGGGAAGTCTCCGGCAGTAGTTGCCAAAAATGCAACTTTTCCAAACTTTGTTCCAAAGTCATTTCACATTTCAGTTCAGATGAAATTCCAGATTAGATGGCGCTCGATGCACTTCCTCGGAGTCATCACTTTTGTTTGGGGGAGATCTTGTACCACCTTTCGAGATTCATGGAAAGGAAAAAGTTGGTAGCATGAGCTTTCCCAGGCTTCAGTTTACTTCCTCGGGTGCATTTGGTGGAATGCCTCTGAGGAAGGATACTGAAGCCTATGGACTTCTGCCTACAAAATTTCATGCTACCAACTTCTTTCGGTTAGTCTCAAACGTGCGACAAGATCTCTTTCCATACTGATTTTACAGACTAACACTACTATATTTTTGAATCCTCCCACTTTTGTTGATGTTAGTTGCCTTCAAGTCAACTTCAATTAATGGGGACCCCATGAATGAAAGATCTCTATCGACTTTTTCACATGGAGGAATGTATCACCGTCCCAAAAGAAGAAGAAGTGGGGGGGGGCAATCTGAAAATGCAAGAAATTATGTAGTAACTTATCACACACAGAGACAAACACAGCGTCTGTCCTAAAGAGAAAGCAGCGCGAATGCGAATGAAATCATCACATGAGTACATATCCACCGGCTTCTTGATTTTGAATTAGCATGTTTGTACATGCGCAGGGAGGACAGGATCCCATGGCTGACAGTCATCCCATGGCTGAACTGGAGATGCATTTCAGACTAATGCGAATTCTGGGAACTTTAGTTTGTTGAGACACCAGAACTTTCTCACAAAAAGATTAACTATTTCCCAGAATTCCATAGCATCAAACCAGGGCAATTAAAATGGGGTCAAACTGAATTACTTCTGCAGTTTGGGATTTTGGTAATGGACACGTGCACCAAATTTTAGCAGTCAAAGGATGATTCCAGATTGTTTCTGCTTTTCTTCCTTTAAGTGTGAATACGATCTCAAAGGAAGAATAATTTTCACTTCTCACGATTAATTACCTTGGCTAATTAGTGTTTAGGGATGAGCTAGTTATACACAATTATATATGCATAGAAACATAGTTTGTCATGTGATGCCATCAAAAGATAAATAGGCTTTAAAAGGGGGAAATACAGATGCACTGCTTAGTAGGGATGGCATGAGCGTTGGTGGATTTTCCTCTAATATTGTCTTACTTTTTCCTCTTCATCGTCCCATTTCTGGCCTAGGAGGAGATGGTTGCAAATATAACATGGGCACCCTTCCCACACCAATGCCATAAACCTTCAAATCCATACATACAATTTCATAGGTCATGGAAAGAAAATGGTTTTAATTCTGAAATTACAGTTAAATATTTTGCATTTTGGGAAAGCTATTGCTTTTGCTAATCGACCTCAAGCTTCAGAGAAAGGAACAAGGAAATACAACAATTTTATTCCTGACATCAATTCAGTTATCTTTGCATTAGTAATGGCTTTCCAAAATCCCTTTCAATAATCTTTGGACAAAAATGTATGGAGATTGGGGTATTTGAGTGTCACTGAAAACACTGTTGCTGTTGTTGTTGTTGTTGTTGTTGTTATTCCCTCTCCTGGTTTGGCTTTTTGTCCATGCACAACACCACCAGATGTTGGCACATATATTTTGGTATGTTGACAAGGAAAGAGCAATGTAATTTTTGTATGTGTCCAACTTCCAAGTAAGTGATAAAGCTCCATAAGGCAATGGCAATAAATATGTCACTGACAAACAAAGCAGGGGGTCCTTCAGGCTGCTGCCAAAGGAGAAATCCTGGGATTGATTTTACAGGGAATATCAGGTCCCTTCCTTTGGTCCACATAGAATGTGCAGATGGTTGGTGGGAAGATTGAATGCAAACAATGAGTTTCTTAAATGGGTTTTTAAAGGGCTATGCCCTGCATTTGATGCTGAATTGGCTGGACATTGTTCAGTCTATGCGCATCAGACTCAGAGATTCTGCCATGCATCATCTGCCAAGAGGACAGAGAAGACCAGTTTGTTAGGCCTGTGCATCCAGCACCTTAAACCAGTAGATAATCTGTGTTGTTGTTGTTGCCTGTTATGAATCATAGAATCATAGAGTTGGAAGAGACCGCAAGGGCCATGCAGTCCAACCCCATCCTGCAATGCAGTAAATCTAAATCAAAGCATCCCCGACAGATGTCCATCCAGCCTCTGTTTAAAGACCTCCAAGGAGGGAGATTCCACTACACTCCAAGGAAGGAGTGTGTTCCACTGTCGAACAGCCCTTACTCTCAGGAAGTTCATCCTAATGTTGATGTGGAATCTCTGTTCCTGGATCTTGCATCCATTGCTCCGGGTCCTACTCGCTGGAGCAGCAGAAAACAAGCTAACTCCCTCCTCAATATGACATCCCTTCAAGTATTTAAACAGGGCTATCATATCACCTCTTAACCATCTCTACTCCAGGCTAAACATCACCAGCTCCCTAAGTCATTCCTCATCGGGCATGTTTTCCAGACCCTTCACCATTTTAGTCGCTCTCCTTTGGTCACTGTTCCAGTTTCTCATAATCTTTTTTGAATTGTGTTGCTGAGAACTGGACACAGGGTTTTTCCAGCTGGGGCCTCACCAGAGCAGAATAGAGTGGCTCTATTACTTCCTTTGATCTAGACACTATACTTCTATTGATGCCGCCTAAAATCTCATTGGCCTTGTTAGCTGCCGCATCGCACTATTGACTCATGTTCAACTTGTGGTCTACTTGGACTCCCAGATCCCTTTCGCACTTAGTTTCATTCAGCAAAGTGTCCCCCATCCTATATCTGTGCATTTGAACTTTCAAGTTGACCCCAACTTATGGTGACATTATTGTAGGTCTTTCTTGGAGATATTTATGCAGAGGAGCATTTTCCTTGCCTTCCTCGGAGGCTGAGAGCATTGCCAGCCCATGGCTGAGCAGGGATTCGAATCTCTGAGATAATCTTTCCACTGCTAAAGAAAGTGGCACAACTCTCAGACAAAAATATCTCCATGCTCTAAAGTGGGGAGGAGAAGTGGTAGGGGGAGGAATTCAAATTGATTTCCCTACTTTAATTCTACAAATGCTAACTAGTATGTAATGCATTCCTTTATATATTATTCTCTATGACTCAAAGATCAAGGAAGGCTATGTTTTGCCACGCACATCAAAAATGTAGCAAAAATGGATTTTATGCATACTTTAGATGCCTACCGTTACCTCGCACTACGAGTAAGAAGATGCGGAGCATCTGGGAAGGGGAAAAATCCCTCCCCCACGATGGAGTACACTCCATAGATAAGCTGTCATGTAAATGCATTGCTGAGTTTGGGTATATCAGCAGGAAGGTATTAAGACAAGTCTGGCTGAGCCTAAAAAGAAACTGTTCCAGTTTCCAGCAAAATGTTTCAAGACATTGTCTTTAGAGTTTTTCCTTTCTGCCATGTCCATGGATTTGATATTATTATTATTATTATTATTGTTATTATTATTATTATTATTATTATTGGACCCGAACAAACAGGCCAAAATAAAGCTGCTTCAGGTCACTTTGGAGGTATGCTGTTTAAATGCTGCATTGTGTCCTCGAAGCCAGCAGCACACCACAAGCCCCCCCCCCCCCTCCCCCCCCCCCCCCCCCCCCCCCCCCCCCCCATCTCCCCCCACCCCACATCCTCGTCCTAGGACTAGAGTGCAGCTTTGGCCAGCTTCTGGCCTCTTAAGATGCATGGTCATTTAACAGCATACCTCCAAAGTGACCTGAAGCAGCTTTATTCTGGCCTGTTTGTTCGGGTCCATTTTATTATTATTATTATTATTATTATTTTATTATTAAGTCGGAGGCTTTCATGGCTATGTGTCTATTTCGACGTTTCCAGCATTGTGGCTGGCATCTCAGAAGATGGCATTCTCTGAAGATGCCAGCCACAGAGCTTGGCAAAACGTCAGAAGAGAAAACTCTTCTAGAACATCCACCATAGCCCGAAAAACCCACAAAACTCTATTATTATTATTATTATTTATTTATTTCTTCTGTTCCCCCCCCCCCAAAAAAAAATTAGGACTCAAACCATCTCACAACTTAAAGAACAATACAAATTAAAAAGCCTGCAGATAGTGGACTTAATATAGAATGAAATTGTTTACCGTATTAAAAACAATTCAAATCTCAAGTCAAACGAGTAAAATGCAACTCAAAATAAGTTGTGTTAGCTGCCTTTGAGTGTACTTCAAGTTATGACAACCCTGTGAATGAGATGTCTCAAGCAAATTGAATTATACGTGTACCTCGGGATACGAAATACCCAGGTTACGAAATTTTCGGGATACGAAAAAATCCCATGGGAATTATTGTTTCGGGTTACGAATGTTTTTTCGGGTTACGAAAAAACTTTTGGTGCTTTTTTCGGCTTTTTCGCACGGAATCGCGGCTTTTCCCCATTGCGCCTATGGCAATTCGGCTTCGAAGGCTTTTTCGGGTTACGAAAGCGGCTGCGTTACGATTAATTTCGTAACCCGAGGCACCACTGTAATTAATTGTGTTACGTATTTATTCCGCTATTCCAAAGATCATAGCGGTGAACAGCAAGTAAGCTATTAGCAAGTAAGCTAATTTGCCCCCAACAGTCTGGGTACTCATTTTAGCGACCTCGGAAGGATGCAAGCCTGAGTCAAGCTTGGGCCCTTTTGCTGGTCTTGAACTCGCAACCTTGTGGTTTTGAGTGAATGGCTGCAGTACAGGCATTTAACCACTGCGCCACCAGGGCTCCAGACCAAAATCTGGAAACCAGTGATCTACACAGAATTCTTAGTCTGAAATAAGGTCATTAAATCCAGTGTCTAAAATCACTCAAATATACCATTGTATGCGACTCGAAACGTCAGAGCTCTTGACAGTTTTACCACCTGGAATCCTAGCTGCGGAGAGTGTCCTTTTATGTGTGTAGTTATACCTGACTTCTGAGCGAAGCATAATGCACAGCCTTAAAGGCAACAGGCCAGAATTAAAGGCAACTTGGAAAATCTGCATGCTGTAATAAGAGATGGAATTTCAGAAAGAGCTGCTTTCATAATAGCTTATTCATTAACGTTTGCACTAGATGGCCATTTTATCTTCTAATCTGTATGACTGATCACTCCGCATGGAATAATTGTTACTCCCATTTCAGTCTTCTCATTATTTCTTTTATTATTCATTATTTTAAAGGGCTGTGTAAAAAAGATATATTTGCCTCTTAAAATGTATAATTTATGTAGAATTGTCCGTTTCTCTTTTAATTTCCTTCTTTCTCTAATAGGTAGCTTCTCTCTCTCTCTCTCACTCCACTTCTTGGCTTTGAAATTAAATAAACATTTAATGAAGCCCAATGGACTTCCCTTCCACACACTTCATAGGCATGGCTTGTCTGAAAACAGAAATCTCTTCATCAGCTTTTGTTGCCACTTGTTGAAGCCATTGCTGTGGTTGTGTCATCCAACATCAGAGCTGAAACTGACGCATGCGTTTTCCATGGAGCCATCTGGGTGTACCGAACCCATGATGGAACAAAATGCTATATATGGCTCTCAACTTCATGCCAAATCAGTTTGGACTACAGGGTTATAATCCCCCCAAGCCTCCATCTCATGGGGCATAGAAACAACAACTAATATAATGAACTTGTTGAAAAATATAAGAGGAAGCAGTGGATCTCTTCAAGCAGAGTAATCGTTTGGCAAGGCAGAAGCTGAACAACGTAATAGTCCAATAGTCCAACAGTCCAATACCCATCCACCCAAAGCAACCTTAAAAATTTTAGCAGATAACAGAGAAATAAGGTATATAAAAGGAATTTGACCTAAGAATATTGGTCTATAAACGTAGGTCGATCTTCTTGAGGCATGAAAAAGAAAAATTGCTACACAGTTTCAAGAAGGTTTGAAAAATATCACAGAGAGAGGCATTTCTGAAACATATACTTATGGAAGAAAGATTGCAATGGAGGAAATATGAAAGAATAGATGAGACCTTGGAGAAAAGAGATGCTGGTATGATGCAGGAAGAGAATGGCAAAACAAAAATTGCATCATAAATACATGTTGTGCCCATATTCCTATGAAGTGACTTAAGGTACATAAACATATATACATGCATATACACTGTATAAATAATGCAGTTTAACATGACTTTAATTGTCATGCCTCCATCCTACAGGATCCTTGGATGTGTCGTTTAGAATGCTAAAGGCACTTTTAAGACTACAAATCCTAGGATTCCATAGAATCTGCAGTCCCTGTCAAAATGGCGACAAGGAGAGCTACAGCACTTAGAGCGATGTCAAACTGCATTATTCCCACAGTGTAGATTCAGATCCTCTGAAAACTAGCACATACTCAGTATCAGCATGCAGAGGTTGCCACCTCCACCATAATTCCCTGGCCAAAGTGCCAATTACAGTTTCGCTTACCCCTCAACTTCTCCTCAAGGAAAGCAAGGAATGAGCAAAGTTGGGCTCATCTAGAACCAGAGGAGTTGATCAAATCCTAGCTTCCCATCTCAACCAGATCCGAAAACCACTGTTTGACTTTGCTGCACTTTCCCTGCTCTTCAGTCTCAAGAGAGAGATGGAAAACCGAGTAGAGAAAAGTTCAGAAATACTATGAGCAAACAAACCTGTGGCTGCCTAAATGTATCAGGATACTGGAAGTAATTCAAGAAAGCAGGTTAAGGGAGAGACTCACCCCAGGCTTCCCTGGTTTAGCCTGAGACGTGGATGACCAAGGAAAATCAATTTACAACCAAAGGTGTATTTTGTGAAGTGGGCAGCTCACAGAGAAGCAAAATCGAACTGACCAATCCATAGCCTTGGAGGATTTGGATTCTAGGAGGCTGAGTTAGTCTAGGATGTGCAAAGAAAATGAAGCCTTGCAGCCTTTCAAGATGTACTTCTGAAAAGGAGGATGGGTTGGACTGGTTACTCTGTTCCATGTGGATTACTTCCTTCTCTTGTAGCTTTTTATAGATCACCATAGCCCCTGGGAGGTTTTAATTTGTTCATAGGAAATATCTATATACATTGTGTTTTATTGCAGGTTGAATCTCCCTTATCTGGACTTCCATAATCGGAAAGGCTCCAAAATCCAAAGCCTTTTTCATGGGTAGTTGAGATAGTGGCACCTTTTCCTTTCTGATGGTTCAGTGTCCACAAACTGTGTTTCATGCACAAAATTATATGAAGCGTAAATGGATCTTGTGTTTAGACTTTGGTCCTATCTCCAAGATAGCTCACTATGGACGTATCATGCAAATGCAGGTAGCCTAAAACCCAAAGAAAACCTGCAATCCAAAACACATGCAGTGAGCCTGAATACCTCTGCTTACCATTCCAATCTCTCAAAATGGGGACAGGAAGTGATGGAATGTCGACATTTTGAGAAGGGCTGCAGAGGCAAATGGAGGTACTGGGGAGGTACTATGGTTTTCTTAGGCACTGGTGAGGTGGGGGTACTTCTCTGTGTTTTCATATGTTGGTGGCCTTCCTTTAGGGAATGGGGTACCAATATCCTGAAAAACTGTGTGTGTGTTTTTAATGGGAGCTTGGGGGTAGAAAAGTGGGGTCCAGGATTCATGTGCAGCTCACTTGTCCCACTGTGCATCCTGATCAAATTGCACAAACACTGCGTCCCTAGAAAATTGATACATTTCAGCTTCCCACCAGGAACTGGTAAAGCTGAAGATCAGTTCTGAGCCAAGGCTGTTGGAGGAAACACTTGGTATATTTATCCAACATTATAGCTTGTTTCATCTGTTCTTTTGACAACTGTGCCTTAATGACCTGGAAAAGAGGTATCAGAGCAAATGCGTTAGGCCTTCAAACCCTGAAGGAATGCAAACAATTTGGTCCCCTATAATTGACACCCACGCAAGATGCCATGATGTATCATACTGAGACTATGCTGAAGAGTGCTGTGCAAATTTCACATTAAAGCCATTGAGAAGGACATGGAAGAAATGTATTATTTCCTTCCATTTAACCCTTCCCTGCCCAGTTACCTGAACTGGAGAATTATGATTTTTTAAAGGGCCGATGTATTTGGTGACTGGTTACTCCTGTTGTAAAAATGCTAGAAGAACAATCAGTTAGGGATTTGTAACTTTGTGAGATACTTAGCCTTCTCTGACAGTGATTCTGGTGCCCACCCAGCTACAAACCCCATGATTCCATAGCACTGAGCCATGGGAGTGAAAGTGGTGTCAAACTGTATGATTTTTAGTTTTTTGTTGGGTTTTCAGGCTACGTGGCCATGTTCTAATACACACACACACACACACACACACACTGTTCTATGCCAACATTCTCTGAAGGTGCCAGCCACAGATGCTGGCGAAACGTCACGCATAAACTCTTCTAGAACATGGTCACATACCCGAAAATCCAACAAAAAACTATGGATGCCGGTCATGAAAGCCTTCAACTTCACATTGTATTGTTTTTGCAATGTGGCAGTAGCCTCAGAGGCTCTCTGTCCCAGATGAAAAGGATCCAAATCCCCAAAATGTGGCCTTTTATTTCCCATTTCCTATCCAATTCCTGATGGTGCTTCTCTCCTCCAAATGGTTCTGGATAACATGGCAAAACAGCTCCATAGGTAGACATGCAGGTGGGCCAAACATCATTTTATAAGATAATGGGGGAATTTCTGTGCATGCCTTGCCCTCTGGCAAAGCTAGAGAAAGCACGAGCCTCATCTCAGCGAACAACTTTGGCAAGCTGGCAATTATTTCAGCAACTGGATCACTTTTTTTAGAAGCCACAACTTTGTAATTTGGTTATGTTTCCTCTCCTGTTTCACACACACAACCCTCACATTTCCCTGAGATAGGCAATCGGACTGTCGCTGGTCTTGAGCCCAGGGAGTTGTTGTTTTTTCTTCTTCTTGGGTTAAATAAAATTGCCTGTGAAAGGGTTGAGCTCCAGGAACATGTTTGAAAGATCCCCATGCCAGTCAGACTCACTTAGCCCCTTAATCCCTTACATTGGCAGCCGAATCCAAGGGACATGAACTGGTGCTCAGAGAGGCAATAAACAAACAAAGCTCGGAGCTTCTTTGCCACATGCTGGAGAAAAAAGGACAGGTGGGAAAGGGAGAGAGGGCTCAATTCCTCATAAATAGGTTTCAATAAAAACAATAGCTATTGCACATCGGTGAGATAAATCAATTGGAGCCGAAGAACTCCACCTCAGAGGGCTTGGTGCTGGAGAGAAAGGGCTGGGGAGGACATCCCTTCCCTTGGGGAACCTCTAAATCCTTTACCTGCATGCAACTGGGAAGACATATTAATGAGCTAAATGCAGAAAGCTCCACTTGGTTTATGTACTGCGATGCACCACAGTGCATAAACATCACAGCCCCCTGTCTCCAATTGCTGACAGGTTCCCAGCAGGAGGATTGCTCAACCCCGAGGATATGTGGCAAAGCTCCTTCTCCCTACCAGAGACATGTCACTAATCTTATTGCAACCTTTTGGGTAGCCTTTGGATTTGGCTGCCTATTAGTTTCCGGGCTCAGCACAAGGTGTTGGTTATGTTCTTTGAAGCCCTTCATGGCTTGGCTCCATCCTATCTGCGGGATCACCTCCTTCCATACCACCTCACACTCTTAGTTCCTCTGGGAAAAACCTTCTACAGCCAATAAAGACCAGGTTGGCTGCAGTTTCCCAGAGTACCTTTTCATCAGCCGCTCCAAAATTGTGGAGATTGTCATATTACTACCCTTGATGCCTTCAAAAAGGCTGTCAAGATGAATGTCTTCCTACAGGCCTTCCCAGACTGACGTCCCATTAAAAGATACCATCCGCCATTGGTTGTTCTGTCCATTTACACATCTTTTTATTGTTTTATAACCAATTTTAATATTGAATTTGTAACATTGTTTTATTTTGAGGTTAGTGAAGGGTTGGGTTGTGCAAATTTAATTAAATAATAATAATTATTCAGGACTAAGCCTGAAGGAAGGAGACTCCGCCCTCCACAACTGCCATCTGCCGGCCTGAGAGGGAGTTGGCCAGGCAAGTCCAGCTCCATCAGGACTAGCCTGGAAGAAGGAAGAGCCCTCCCTCCAATCCATCTGCCTTGGTCCAGGCCTTAGAGGGGGAGAAGAACCACTGGACCTCATCCCCTTTCCCTCCATCATTCCCTTCTCCTTTTGTTTTGTGTCTTTTAGATTGTAAGCCTGAGGGCAGGGAACTGTCTGATTAAAAATAATATTGTAAGCCGCCCTGAGAGCCATTAGGGCTGAAGGGCGGGATATAAATACCTAAATAAATAAATAAATAAATAATTTATATATCCCTGCTTCTCCCTGTGGATTGAAGCGGCTTTACAATCCAATAAAACACATACAAATACAATCAATAGAATGCAATAAATCAAATGCAGTACATCATCTCAGCAATAATAATATCAGATAAAAGCTAATTTATCATAGTGCAACAGTTTTATAACCATAGAATTGCACAGAATCATCATCAAGGATTAATGGATGGCTATCCTAAACAGGGTCAAATGGATAGGAGATTTTGCTATATGTTTTTATTTCTTTTTACTGTAATAAATTATTATTATTATTAAACTTGGAAAGCTGAATGCACACAACCGCTTTGCAGAAAGCTCCATCAGTTCAGTGGTTAGTGGCTGAATGGTTCCCAATTCCAATGGAAGAGCCAAGAACTGAGGCTGGCTGGAGTTGTACAACCCTGAAAAAAAGGGGGTAATGCAATATCTTTTTCATTGTGTGATAGCTCTCACAAGAAAAAAGAAGAGAAGATTATGCAGACTGCCAACTTCTGGCAGAAGTTTATAGAAAGTTTGGAGCAGTTATTTGAAGTAAGTGGAATAAAATTGGTTTATTCTTCATGTAAACAGATTTCACTGCATACCAGATACTGTTCTTTTGGGGTTTTCTTATGAACATAGCCATTTAGAGGGTTTTCTGCTCTCTGAGGAGTCTGTTTGCATGAAATTGCTTTCTGGAATATCCAGTTCATAATGAAAGGAACATATTACATAGACAACTGGTGGATCCACCACTGTGGGAGCAACAGATTCACTTCTGATTGTACCTCTCCCCTTCTTCCAAGTTGGCTTGAGAGAATAGAAACTCTGCCAGTGCTGAACCTCTGAAAGGATATAGTCTAGGAGCAGGAGAGCTCCTATCTGTCTTACTGGTGGAATCTGAGGAATCAGACAGGGAAGAGTCAGTGTTAAAGGCTTCAGAATCCATTATGTCAGTGTTTCCCAACCTGTGGGTCTGAACCCCTTTGGGGGTCGAACAACCCTTTCACAAGGGTCATCTAAGACCATCAGAAAAGACATATTTGCATGTAGCAATGAAAATAATTTTATGGTTGGGGGTCACCACAACATGAGGAACTGTATTAAAGGGTTATGGCATTAGGAAGGTTGAGATCCACTGCATTATGACAATTCCTATTCTGGATGTAAGCAGACATTGGAAGATGCAGTTGATAGGAACATCATGAAGATGGGGCCTCACCTCAGCCAGAAGTGGTGGACATCTTCACTCCTCTTCCGTTATACAACCATCTGTTGGGCAAAGCTTGGAAAACTACATTTCATATATTATTATTATTATTATTATTATTATTATTATTATTATATTCTTACATCCCATGAAATAGTGCATATTTTAGCTGTGCCAGTTAGCAGAAACCCAACTTCCAGCCAGTCCCATTCTGCCCTTGTGGAGCACAGTTGGAATAAATTGGTTGACATTCTTGGAACTAAGTCTCCATGGAAAG
This sequence comes from Sceloporus undulatus, assembly GCF_019175285.1. Classification (NCBI taxonomy): domain Eukaryota; kingdom Metazoa; phylum Chordata; class Lepidosauria; order Squamata; family Phrynosomatidae; genus Sceloporus; species Sceloporus undulatus. The sequence goes on along the minus strand of NC_056529.1, from coordinate 37,251,271 downwards.
CTATTCCAGGCTAGGAGGCTCTGCACAATTTTTCTCCCTCTGCTCACGAGAACATTTGCATGAAGATTTATGAAACCATACATCTGGAAGGACCCTCCACTACCATCTGTTCCAGCTCCTTGCACTAGCAAAGGACTTGGTGCATCTATCAAGCATTCCTGATTTATCGTCTGTACACTCTTTCATCAAAATGCCACCCCCTCCTTAGGCAACACTTTTTGTTACTCAGCTGTTCTTGCACCTCAGGAATTCTCCAACCATATATTCACTCCCAGAAAAACGTACGTCTACTTGCACTTCATTCATCTTCAGTCACAGTAAAATGTTATTAGTCTTTGATATCATGTTGTTCCCATATTAAGCAAGCTTTGGCTAAGCTGGTGCTTTCCAAATGTATATCACTACACCTCCCATTAGCATGTGTTAAGGGGTCTCAGTCCTACCACATATGAGAAGCTGAAAAAGAGAAGGCAAGGGAGCAACTAAACAACTCATCTCCTGCTTTGTAGGTGATATAATCAAACTGAATGCTCCATCTCTTTTTATAGACATCTAAGGAGCAAAAGGCCATTTTCTCCCCATTCTAGTGTTATCCTTACATGATGCCCTTCTACAAAAAGGAAAGCCAGACAATGAGGCGAGGCAAAGCAAAAACAAGTGATGCTGATGCAAAGCTCCCTTTCAGTTACTGGTAGATACCTTCTCTTTATTGAAACCCCCAGGCCCTGTCCATGAAATACAACACCCTCCCACCGCAAGAGTTCAGTGAGGACATCATGGCCCAAAGCCCAGTTCTGGTTTGAGCAGACTGGATGACACCCAGACTGCTCATAATCAGAAATCACATTTTAACCCTTATGCCAGATTCTAAAAATTCACCAGTTGCTCCAGATCTTCCAAGAAGATCCAGAGCTCTCCTCTCCTGCTTACCTCTACTGAGGGCAGCACAGCAGGGCAATATGCAAAGGAATAGTCCAGAGTCCAGTCCAAAGGTCACACAATACTGGTCAGTCCATCACAGCAAAGGGCAGAAGCAAGAGCGTAGCCACAAGGCAAGTCCAGGGGTCAGATAACCAGAGTCATGAATCAAAGAGCAAGGAACACTGGAACAACAAGGCTGCAAGACTGGTTGTCAGCTGCAAAGAACCTCTGCAGCTGGAGGTCTTTTAAAAGGCCTCTGCTTTTCTCAGTTGAAACCTATTAGCTCTCCTCTTGGCTTCTAGCCTGGAAGAATGCCTCAAAGACTCCTTGGCCTATCTTCGCTCCACAGGTCCTAGCACCTGCAACTTCCTGAGCCTTCTCTGAGACTGCAGATCCAGGCAGCCCCACATCTGCCCCTGCCTCAACCTCCTCCATGTCTTCCAGGTCTGAGTCCTCTTGACTGTGTGTCTAAGTCAGGTCCAGGGCAGTCCATCACACTTCCATTCTGATGCCAGGTGGCTGTATGAAATGTGTGCCACTAGGTGTCACTGACCCATCTGCTGCTATTGCCAGTAACCCACTGCAAGGTCAGAAGAAGTTTCCCAGACAGTTGACCATCCCTGGGCACCTCGTTCAGACTTTGGAGCAAAGTGGCTCAGTGAGACATACATGAGGTCAGCTTCCTGGATTCAGAACAGAGGGCTTTCCAACAGAGAAGGTTCAGGGCAGCTCCGGAGACAGTATACAATGCAGACAAGAGCCTAGTCTATCCTTTCCTCAACTCCTCATCCTGCAACTCCTGACTAGGAGCCTACCAAGGACTGTATACTAAAGCCACTTACCTGTACAACATAGAAACTCATTCTGAAGCTACTTTCACTACTGCATTGTCCATTTTCCTTGACAACTCTCTAAACTTAGAATAAAGACCCTTCTCTCTATATACATGGCTGTGGATCTGACTGAAAAGCCATTCAACCTGTGGGATTTGATGTACCTTCCCATGGAGGCTACAACCTCTATGCCATTTACACATATGGAAGTTATACTTCCCCGCTCTCCACAGTGTAATGTTTGTATTCAGTTGAAGGGTGCAGAAGCAGATTTGAGCATATGATATCATTGCATACTGTATATGATGAACCTCATTGTATATTAAGCATTTCTACATGCAGCTATGCATTGAATTTGCAATCCTGCATTTCACATTCGTTTGTGCTTTCAGTTGCACAGCGTCACAATTCACTAATGCACACACATCACATAACTCCACGAGTCCAAAGACTTTGTCTCCTTGTTGTAGGATCTTGGCAACATCATCAACAACAAAATCTGATCAGTGTTTGGTGGGCCCCAACCATCCCATATTCTTCCTTTTCCAAATATTTTTACTTGCTGACTTCTGTTTCAGAGTTGATCTGTTTTAAAACCTCTAATTTTGCTTGCTTGCTTGCTCTGTCGAGCATGTTGTTCAGAGCAAAAGGGCAAGAGAGACCCATCCTTATAAATAAATAAATAAATAAATAAATATAGTCATTAGGTGCACACTATGGTTTCAGCTATGGACCAGAGTTTTCTAGGCTGTGGAAATATCTGTGTCACCCCAGGCGATGCTCATAGATTGAGGGAAGCACAAGGGTCACCAAGATTAAGAGCCGTGCATGAAAGAACTTCCTTTTAGCACTGTTCTGAACTACTCCTGTGGTTTTGCTCCCATATTAAGTGTTTTCAATTTGCCTTTGTGAAAGTGAGTCTGGAAAACGGGTCACTGCATTCTGTTTTCTGATGAACCTTTGTGTTCCGACATCATAAAAGTCAGTCGCTACGACCGAGAACATAATAGGATCACCTCCTGGTGCTGGCTTTGAAACTGTATGGAGAATACAAAGCCTTTACAAATCTATATTTTGTCATCTGTAATGTTCACTAATGCTTTACAGCAGGTTTCATCAGTGGAACATGAATTAATGATGGATGGCAAATGGAAAAAATAATGAATTCCAAATAAATACTTATTGCATAATTGAAGTTGCAAGACTTTTCTATGAATAAAATATATTTGTATTTACAATGCATAAATTCACCAGAGACACAGTGGGCTATAAACAGCTTTCTGATGAAAACACTGATGAGATCTGTTAAATTAGTAATAGGTTGAATACATTTCTTAATTATGTCACCATCTTTGGCTGCCGCCATGGCACAGTTTAAAGCAAAATTGGAGGCCATTTTGTAAATGCTATCTGTCCTGCAGGATGGTATATATCAGCACTGTGAAATCTGAATGCATTCTCAAGAGTCAGACGATAATAACAAATTGTGCTTGGGAAGCATCTCACTCCAAAAGACATTTCTAGTCTGCCTATTACTGGATGAAGAAAACCGATTTATTCCTCTATCACCAAAAACAATTGGCGTAGACGGACATGTCTTCCCATAAACTGAAATGCAACGTCCCATTATTATCACATAAAGAACAGATATAGAGACCTGAGAGTCTTTTGGGGCAGACACTAAAACAGTACAAATGAATAGACTTGTCACTGGTATTTTTGCTAGTCCAGTGCTGGTGGAAAATTAGGAAAATGAGCTGACAGTTTCGGTGGTCTATAGACGTTGATGGCCATTAACATTAGTGATTATGTTGAGTCTGCACAGTGCAGTGGTTTGAATGTTGGACTAAGACTCTGGAAGACTAGGGTTTGAATTCTCACTCAGCCCTGGAAACCCATGGGATGATCTTGGGCAAGTCTCATGCTCTCCGTCCAAGAGGTAAAGGTAGTCCCTTGACATGAATGCCTAGTCATAACCAACTGTAGGAAGCAGTGCTTATCTATGTTTCTAGACCAAAGAGCCATGCTCTGGCAATCATGTGACCAGCATGACTCCACCAAACACTGTTACCTTCCCACTGAAAAGTGGTACCTGTTTATCTACTTGCATTTGCATGCTTTCAAACTGCTAGGTTGGCAGAAGCTGGGACTAGTGATGGGAGCTCATCCCATCAGGCAGAGGAAGGCAGTGGCCAAATTCTCTGAAGACACCAGCCACAGATGCAGCGAAACGTCAGGAATAAACTTTCCTAGACTATGGCGGGGATGCTTTGATTGGGATTTCCTGCATGGCAGGGGGTTGGACTGGATGGCCCTTGTGGTCTCTTCCAACCCTATGATTCTATGATTCTATGGCTACATAGCCCAAAAAAAGCACAAAACACAATAGCCAAATTCTTCTGAAGAAATCTTGCTTCTCTGCCCCCCCCCCCAAAATGATAGGGTCACAATAAGTCAGAATTTACTTGAAGGCAAACAACAACAACAACAACAACAACAACAACAGTTGAGAGTATGTGAGTTGCCCAAGGCCATCCTGTGAGTTTCCGTGACCAAGTGTGGATTCAAACCCTGGTGTGCCAAAGTCCTAGTCCAATACTCAAACCACTACACCAAGCTGTCTCTCAATTTCTTTAGATAAGGTTCCTCTGAGCCTGAGAGTGTGTGACCTGCCCAAATTCACCCAATGGTTCCAGGGGCTCAATATCTGGACTTCCAGAATCCTAGTCCAGCACTCAAACTACTACATCACACTGAACTGTGTGATTAAAAATAATAATATTATAAGCCATTCTGAGAGCCTTTAGGGCTGAAGGGTGGGGTATAAATACCATAACTAAAATAATCAATACAATTCCATTGCATATCCTATATTGAAATATATTACTTTCCACTGCCCTTGCTATTTCAGGCTGTTGGGAGTCCAAGAGCAAAACATTTGGAGAGACAAAGTTCCCTCGCCACTATTATGTAGTATCATTTTATGATCAATGGTTGGTGTACTTTCTTTATCAATGTGTTTTTGGATGGCTTTAAATTCAAGGGTGTTTCAACCATATGACGTGTTCAAATATTACAACTTCTTAATCTTTTAATCTTCATCTTTGCAGTAAATGTTGCCAGATGCCTTGAGTCCCAATGTTGCAAGGAAGGCAGGAATCAATCAATCAGTCAAAGATCACTGCCATCTACCTTGGACTGCATCATTTGGAAATAAACAGCAACCTTCTTCTGTAATAAATGAAGACAGTTGCTCTACTACATAGCTGTTCTGTTTGCATTGAAGGACTGTGTTTTAAAGGAATACTCAGTGAATATCATTAGCAAAGTAATAGATTAGAACGTTTTGCACCACTAAATCAGGAAAAGCACATTAATTTTTGCTTCCCTGACTTTTTCCAAATGCGTTCGCCATCCATCATTTTTGGAAATGACAGGCCCAGCAATCCTGAGGGGTAATGGTGCTAATGAGCAATGAGGCTGATCTACTGACTCATTGTCAATCTTGCCAACTGAGGCTGGCCAAGGTTGAAGGTGGGAAGGAAGCTTTCCAGCCCAGTAGATCCCTGACAAAAAGTTGAGAAGTCAGATCTGGCAATGGTGGCACGTGCCTCGGTTACGTTCTTGTTGGATTACTGTAATACACTCCTTGGAATTCTTTAAACAGAGGCTGGGTGGCCATCCATTGAATATGCTTTGACTGAGAGTTCCTGCATGGCAGAAGGGGGTTGGACTTGATGGCCCTTGGGGTCTCTTCCAACTCTAGGATTCTATGATTTTGTATGGAGCTGTCTTTGGAAGCTATTCAGAAACTTCAGTGAGTCCAAAATGCTATGGCTGACCAGGCTATTGAAAGAGGCTGGTTACATGGATCATACAACTCCTTTGCTCAAACATTTGCACCAGCAGCCAATACTTTTCTAGACTGAATTCAAATGGCTCACTATGAACTTTATAAAGCCTTACGCAGCTATCTGAAAGACTTTTTCTCCCCGCACAAAGGGATCTTGCACACCTTTGCAGCTAACTACGCAAAATAAGTTTTAGCATGAGCTCTTTCATAGAGTTGGTCTGCTTCATCAGATGCATGGGGTGAACTGTCACCCAGCAAGGACTTTCATAGACTGTATGAATAGTCATGGAAATGCAAAACTTGTGGGTATGGTAATGAGGTGACAAGTTCAGTTTTGACTATATCCATTGAGGGACAAAGGCAGGAGGAAAGAAGTTGCCTAGAGTCAAGGTAGGTGGATGACCATATGACTGGTGGAGGGAGTTTGGGAATGTGGCGTGTGCAGGTGGGGAAGCAGAAAGGAGATACGATAAAGTGACCAATTTTATAATATGTGTACTGTGTGAGTCTGCTCAAGAGAAGCATTCAAACATCAGCTTAAACAGCATCTAAATAGGCTTTAGCAAGTTTGCATTGTAAGTGGAGTTTGGGACATTTATTGCCTGGCTTCCCCATCAAGAAGATGGAGGAGGGCCATTTCATCTAGCTTGTGCAGACAGGGCTTAAGGCCAAGTACAGATGGGCCTTTTAGCATGTAAGGAATACGTGCAAGGGTTGCCTCGGGGATTGCTTACATACGGCCCACAGTCCTAGCGCGTATTCTGTACATCAAAATGGCGGCGCCCAGTAGAGATGGGCACCGCCATTTTGACATGACGGACGCTTAGCATCTGCACGTCGCAGCGCACTTGTGATTTCACGAGTGTGCCATTGGCGCACTGTGGCATCACAAGTGCGCCAAGAAAGGAACCTGCTTTTTTGCGGGTTCTTTTTCTGTCGGCAGGAAACTGTGCAGTTTATCCGCTGCAGCTTCCCACCAGCAAAAAAGGAGGTGCGGGCAGAGCGTCCTTTTAGGACGCGCTGTATCGGGCCTAAGGCTCTGGGAGACCAGGGTCTGAATCCCTGCTTAGTCTTGGCAACACGCTAGATGGCCTTGGGCAAGTCACACTCTCTCAGCCTTAGAGGAAAGCAATGGCAAACTTCCTCTGAAGAAATATAGCCATGTATTTTAAAAAATGCAGTTACAGACAAAGAAATCTTGGCATAGCAGTGTGAGTGCCGGGCTACAACTCTGGACATCAGAATTTGATGCCCCCTCAGCCATGAAACCACTTGGGAAACCTTGGACAAGTCATACTCTCTCAGCCTCAGGGGAAGGCAATGGCAAACCTCCTCAGAGCAAATCTTGGCAAGAAAACCAAGCGATAGGGTTACCATAAAGGTAGGGTTGCCTAGGTATTGGAGCCAATGTAAAGGCACCTAACAACAACAAATCAAAGTGTACTATAATATTACCCATAGGGAAAATACAGTCAGAATAGAACTACTGTATTGGCTAAGTAAACCAGGATCTGTTTTTCAGTAAATATTTGAGACAATTGACCCACATGGTAATATCCTCCCCAATTTTTTCTCCTCCTGTACCCCAGATTGTGACATTTTGAAGCCTGGTGAACTGAAGTGGCTTGCTACCCTGTGTTTGCTCTTTGTGAACAATTGCGGATTTGGGGACTTTTAAGTGTCTCTTTGCTGGAGGGTTGAATTCCTGTAATTTAAGCCCTGCATGGCCCACAATCAGTATTTTTCAAGTGAACTGTTTTCTTGTCATTAAGACTTGACATTTTCAGTACATCTTGGCTGCTTCACTGCAATAAACCTCCCCTCGGGGACATACCGACTCCATTTTCAGACATGAATACCAGGAAGGGAGTGCATATGAAATCAGGGAAGAAATTACTCTCACTCAGTCAAGATAGCCACAGAGAAATGCCAGCGTCTGACAATAGCCCCTGCTTTGCGAGACAAGTCTGAGACGCTGAAATTAAAAAACAGAACAGCCCTGTGGGGGGATTGCGTGTTGCCTGTTCCTCGCACATGTCAGCAGTCACAAACTGATGGCCCTCTGTTTTCAAAGGAATTTTATACCCACAAATAAACATGTGCAATGTATGGCCAGTATCCTGTATCAGCTATTTAGTTAAGTACCGAGATTGGTCATTGTTGTGTGCCTTCAAGTCATTCCCAACTTATGGTGACCCTATCGCAGGTCCTGTGCCCAAGGTCCCACAGTGAGTTTCATGGTCGACAGGGAATTGAACTCTGATGTCCAGAATCATAGGTGTTTATCACACGGAGGTTTTCGAGCTTTTTGCAGCTCAGATCTGACGTGACTACGGGTCCAACGATGCGAATTCACATCATAACGTGAATGTGTTACCACACGCGATTCCTTCCGTGTGATATAGGCTCTCCTTCCATGGCGCTTCCGCAGTGATTTCAAAGTGACTCCTCATTTTGATGAATTCAGAAGCAAGCGAATTCACCAAAATCTGCTTCTAAGCTCACTTTGATTTCACTTCAAATTGGTCTGGTGTGGAAGATCACTCTTATGTCGCCCCCCTTGGCCTCCTGCATCCTGCTCCTTCATCCCCCTCCTACTCCTTCACCCCATCCCGCCCCCTCTGTCACCCTGCCACCTATCCCATCATCCCCTGCCTGCTCCTTCATCCCGATCCTGGCCCCAGTGACCCCCTGCAACCTATCCCATCATCCCCTGACTGCTCCTTCACCCTGATGAAGGATGACAGCTAAGGAGGCGGCAGGAAAGGAGGACAGCATCCAGAGCCCAATTGAGCATGCGCAAGGGTGCCAATTCGAATTGCTGAACCCTCAAAGTATGTTCCGGTGTGGTAATACAATGTGCATTCACCACGCTTTGCTTGAATCCACATCACGTGACTTATCTGGAATCAAACTGACTCTGCTTCCCCCTCAATTTGGAAGGGCAACGGAAAGGCAACCAGGTGTGGTAAAACATCATGTTTTAATGTGAATTCACATTGCTAGAAAAGGAGTGACTGTGAATCTGAGCTGCAAACCCCCCACGTGTGATAAGGCCCATAGTCCAACCCTCAAACCACTATGCCATGCTGGCTACTGAATGAGTTTGGCTCCATGCTTGTGACATGGTGTTCCATTCTATTGGCAACTGGAGCACAAGTGAATGATGTGTTTGTTGGGTTTGGTGGACGACAAGTCAGGCCAGGACAAGATACTTTGTGAAATATACATAACTAAGGGTCCAAACAGACAGGCCAAAATAAAGCTGCTTTGGGTCACTTTGGGGGTATGCTGTTTAAATTACACACACATCCTAAGAGGCCAGAAGATGCGCCAAAGTTACACTCCAATCCTTACGGCTGGAGCATGGTTTTGGTGTGGCTTCTGGCCTCTTAGGACGCATGCATTATTTAAACAGCATACCTCCAAAGTGACCCGACGCAGCTTTATTTTGGCCTGTCTGTTTGAGCCCTAAGTTGCCGATGACCCAGTGTGGTGTTGTGGTTTAGGCGTTGGACTAGAACTGGAGATCAGGGTTCGATTCCCCACTTGGCCATGCAAACCAGGGAGAATGAGTCATATCCTCTCACTCCCAGAAAACCCTGTGATAGGTTCACCTTAGGTTGCCATAAGTCGGAAATGACATGCCAGCACACATCAACAAGTAGCTGATACAGGTTGGGAAGAACATTGTCCCAATTGCTCATTGCTTCCTTTAAGAACAAAATGAGCAAAATTATTACATCCTCTGAAATGAGAAGCAGAATATCCTTTCCTTTCCAATTTGTTCTGACATGTTTATTAAGCCCTTGGAAAGTCCCAGAGTACACTTTGAAAGCTAATATGATTAATGTTCTACCTCTTGGTACAATGTTGTACAATGTCTATTTTGGATTTCGTTTTATGGTCAAGATGGTTCACCTGCAGGTGGGCTTTTTTTATTTGTTTGCTCTCCTTTGAAGATGCCAAACCTAACAGTTGCTGAAAAGTGAAATCCAAACCTGGAGGGAGTGGACTTCTGTCATCGTTCCTTGAGATTTAATTTTTTGAAGGTTTCTTCTCTCCAGCACAAGATAAAAAGATCTAATTTGGCTCTTGCTAACGTGCTTTTGCAGTTGCAGCATCTGCATCTATCTCTAGACCTGACAGTATGGAAGAGGCTCACAGAACTCTGCCTACAAAAACACCCAGACCCAACTCAAAAAGAGGCACTTGTGACTTATGCAAAGGGGGGGGGGATGTAAATTGTGCTTTCTTTTATTGCTTTTGTTCCCAGTCACCCCAAGGCCCTGGAGTGTGTGTAAGGTTGTCAGGTTGGGCATGGGATGGGTCTCCTTTAATTTCAATCCTTAATAGTTTTTTGGAGCAAGATGAGGTACAGGTAGAGCCTTCCTCATCCAAAATGCTTAGGACCAGAAGTATTTGGAATTTTGAAAATGATTGATTGATTGATTGATTGATTGGATTCTGGAATAACTGTATTGGCATATGCATAGATAATGAAATAGCTTGGAGATGGGACCCAAGCCTAAACACACCATTCATTTATGTTTCATATATACCATTTTGGTTGCTCTCCTCCGATCAAAATACTATGAAATTCTTGGGGTTGCATTAGTCAGCAGGTGACCTGAAGGCAGATATATATATGCACATGTGGTCTGGAGTTTAACGGAAAGGACATTTTTGCTGGTTTGGGTAGTTTAATTCCCCCCATGGACGCTACAACTTTGCAACAGCATCTAACAAAGCATGAGAAGTGGAAAGAAAATGTCCAAATTCTCCCCTTAGATCTCAGTACCTAAATTGAGGAGGAGGTGAGAGTGGCGAGAATATGCTTTTGTAACACGTTCCAAATCTCGGCGCTTATCGATAAAGCTGGACCCCTGTTTTATCCGTATATCCACCTCGTGTTGGGATTGTAAATGTGAGGGCAAAAGAGTTTCTTTTTAAAAAATAATAGAAAAAGACAAGCGTAGGAGAGTGAAAATACCAGGGTTTTCTGGAACGGTTTTGTAATCACCGTGTTTGTAGTTAAATTAAGAAATGTTTTATACTTGCTGCCAATTAGCTCAATTAAAGTGAGAGTGTGAGTCAGTCCTCAGGGACCAGGATTTCCCTGGCTGAACAGAGTCAAGTCTGGGAAAGGAAGAAAAGAGGGAAAGAGCAAGAGAGAACAGCTTGCTAACCATGAAAGATTATGTAGGAAGAAAGTGGGGGGAATAAAGGGTAGGCAAGCAAAGAACAGAGCAGACAGACTTGATTGAACAAATTGAAATGCTGAACTTAAAGAACAGGATGATAGCTCCAGAATGAATGTGATTAAGTTCGCCACGAGATGCTCCAACAAAATGAAATATCACTCCCGTTATACTGGATTAAACCACTTTTTTGGGTCTGAGTATAATGCCAGGGGTTGAAATATTCCCCAGAAAACAAGTTAGGTGAATATTCAGCATTTTGAAATGATAGTTTAGCAGCAAATTAGCTGTAAAAGCCTTGTGGAGACCTTTCTTGGTATTATTTCTAAGATAAAGTGTCTCCCCACTACCTTGCCAATGGGGACTGAGAAAGCATTTTTGCTTTTAATGGGTGTTGCAATTCCATCTTTTTTGGACTGAAATACAGTTCCTTTGAAATTTCATCTCGGCCCAACTTCATAACACTCCATCCATGGATGAAATGTACGAAAATTCTCCATATATATAAATACACCCACAAATACATATATTTTATAGTGTTTGTCTTGACACAACAATAGCTCCTTAGAAATTCTGTTCATTTACTTCCCATTAAAAAAAACCCTGTTTCCATGCCAATTCCACCACTTTTTTCCTATGTTCTACAGACTGCTTCTTAAACGGCTGTGATATGCTGGCCATATAATCCAAGGAAAAACTAGTAGCATTCATCAGAGTGGCATTCACCAGACTTTCAATTGCCTCTGAGGTCTTTTCTCCTCTCATATGATGGAGGCTGGGGGGCAAGTACATACTTCATACAACACTAGAAGCTAGCTGACTGCAGCATACACCTCTCCAACAAGGTACACCTCCAGGCTCAGCATCTTACACTGTGCTGGAATCCCCAAACTGTCGTTACACATTTTTCTCCAGCTAAAAAAGAGGGTTATCCTTAGTTCTGAGGTTTTCCTGCATTCTAGGCAACTTCTTTTTAGGGGCATCATAACCACTGTGACGTGGCATCATGACGCCCCTTCTGGACCGAGCCGTTTGGGCGCTCTGACGCATGTACATCATCATGGCATGCTCTGTACAGATGGCAGGATGGTGCATGGATGCCAATAGTAGGGTTTGCAGCATGTAAACGGTGAGCCCTACCTAGCCCTACTTTCGGGCCCAGGCCAGCACAAAGCACCCATCTGTACCGGCCCAACAACTCTCTGAATGAATATGTTTACAGCTTCAGAGATCCCCACTGGTTTGAATAGTGTCTTCATCCTAAACAGGTTGTTGTTTAGTCCTGATGCCCATCACATTGATCCTGATGCACTGTGTGTCCATCCCAACAACTCTCCATCCTGATGATCATTATGCACAAATGCACATTGGGCACTCTTGCTGGTGTCCTCTTATGCATCTTGTGCATCTTCAGAACACAGCAAACGGGTTTCTTAGCACCTCTGCTACATAGCCAAAAATATATAAAGTTATGTAATGCACACACAGGTCATGGAAGATTCCAGTGAAGGACTCTAAAATCCATCTGCCTGGTGGCAGAGGTTCACTATGTCGGCCCACAATTCATAAGAGGAGGCTGTTATCCTCAGGGCCAGGAATTCCACTTTGGTTTGACACCACCAAGTTATAAGGATGAATCCAATGGTTTCTTCTTCTTTTTTTCCCCGAGGCTCTTATTTTGATCTCCGAGGAGGAACAATCAGATTGTAATGTAAATTTAAGATGGTTAAAAGCGTACCGACTCGCCCTTACGAGCCGCTTAACCAGACGCACTCGTCTTCCCCGACAACATTGAACTCGATGCCTTTAGAAATTCTCTGAATTGCTTTGCCTCTCTGCTATGGTAATAAGACTCTCGGATCATCATAAAATATCTGATATTAAACACTGCGATGGAGATAAGTCGAGTTTCTCAGAAAATCACTCATGGTTTAAACTTTAGAAGCTGAAAGGAGAGGAGAGAAGAGAGAACAAGCCCTGAAAGAAAAGGCATCTCTTCCTTGTCTAGTATGGAGCTGGCTTTTGGTAGGATGACAAAACAAACCCTGAATAGGGCTGGTGTATTTGTGTGTCTGTGTGTGCATCTGGGGAGCCTGCACATCTATTGCTTCATTGTTGGTTTTAGCTGGACATGGTGGCAAATGTGTATGCAATCCGACTTGGTTTTGCTGTTTTTGTTTTGATCGGCAGCCAAGACAAATAAACATGCATTAGCACTGTTGCCTGATTTAGCAATAATAACTTGCGCTGCTTGCAAAATAAAGACTCAGATAAATATGGGCACTTGTTCATAAGACAACTAAGGGAATGTGAGGATGCGTAGGGAAGGCGCTTCCAATAATTCAATGGCGGGATACAGACGGGCAGGGGAGGACGTCTTGGAGGTGTATTCAGCTGAATGCGGAGCCTCCAGACGGCCCGCCCCGGGGGCGTGCTTCAGGTGTTGGAGCTTCCACACGGGGGGCAGTGAAGACGCCTCACCTGGGTCCGTTTCGGACCCAGAGCTTCCATACCGCCGCCTCGGAGGACGCTGCAAAAAGAGAGGCAGCTTCCGCACGGGCGGCCCAAAGCGCGGCTTTTTTTTTCTTTTGCCGCATGAGAAGTGCGCAGCTGCGGCAGTCAGCCAGCAGCCGGCAAGTTCCCTTTTGCCGGCTGCGAAGTGCGCATGTGCACCGTTAAAGGGCCCAGGTCCCTTTAAACTTTTTTCCCCGCCCTGCCCAAGAACAAAGGTGGCCTCCTGCCAGCTGGGGATCAGCTGGTGTTGGCATCCTTGCCCGCTTGCGCATTGCGAGTACCACCACTGGCATCATGGATGCCTCCTCTCCTTTGTTCCCTGTGGTCTTAATGAAGCTGCAATCCACAGCCACAGCTGTCGCCGCTGCCACCGCCGTCTTCCCCGCCTCCTCTGCCCCCTCCGCCTCCATTGCCGCTGCAATGGAGGTCCCATCATCCACCACCATGACAGCTGTAGACTTGGATGACAGCAGCAGTGATGATGATGATGGCACAGAACAGCGAACGGCAGCGGCTGCCATAGCGCTTCATATGGCTACTGTTGGCGGTGCCATGGCCCTGGCCAGAGTGGCACGTCTCCGCCGATGGTGGCAGGTACCTGCATCGCACGACTTGTGGGACAACTTTGTCTCAACCATATGGTCTGACGAGCAATGGAAGCATTTCTTCCGAATGCCCCGTGCCCTCTTCCACAGGCTAGTGGGCATCCTGCGCCCAGAACTGGAGAAGGCAGACACAGTGATGAGGAAAGCCATCCCGGTGGAGAAGAGAGTGGCCATTGGTGTCTTTTCACTGGCACACAAATCCACCTATATTGTGACAGCGGCGCTGTTTGGGACTGGCGTTGCCACCGTGGGGGAGATCGTGGTGGAGTTTGCCCTGGCCATGGAGAAGCTGCTGCTGTCAAGGACCGTGTACCTGGGGAACCCACGCGAGGTAGGGACAGCCAGACCACCTTCCCTTTAATCTTTGGCAGCCCTGTGGTATTCTGTGTCAAGTGTCACCCCCTCACTGTACATTTGTTGCTCTTGCTATGGTGCAGTTGTGCACGTGTAATAGAGTTGTCATCTCAATTCCTCTGTTTCTCTCCCTTCCTTTCCCCCACAGATTATGGATGCTTTTGGTCGCAGCGGCTTTCCACAAGTGGTTGGCTTCATGGACGGGTGCCACTGCCTGATCATACCACCCTTGGGGCTCAGGAATGCCTATGTCAACAGAAGGGGCTCCTATTCTGTCATACTGCAAGGGACATGTGACCACACAGGAAGATTCGTGGACGTGGAGCTCGGGTGGCATGGGTCAGCGCACGATGTCAGGGTGGCACGGAATTCTCTCATCTACGAGGCCATGGAGGCTGGCATCTATGTGCCAGGGAACCCCAGTATCAACATCAGAGGCCAGCAGATCGGGCCCCTGATACTGGCTGACTCTGCCTACCCCATTCGGAAATGGCTCATGACACCCTTTAAGACCCCCCACACTCCCAGACAGAAGATCTTCAACAAGAAGTTGAATCGCGTGAGGGGCGCCGTGGAGAGGTCGTTTGGCAGATTGAAGGCGAGATGGTGCTGTCTGACTGCCCCACTCCTGGTGGCAGAGGAGAACGTGGTGCCCATCCTGGTATCATGTGTCATTCTGCACAACATCTGTGAGACCAAGGGCAGGGTCCTGGATGAGGGCATGCGATATAGGCGCCGTTTTGTGCTGCCCGCCCCGGCACCAATCAGGAGGGATGAAGAGGATGCCAAGAAGGCAGCAGGGGAGGCTGTGAGGAATGCCCTGGCAGATTTTTTTCTGACAAGGAGAATCTGAAGGATGGCTCCTGTGCCATCATCTGTGATGTCAGAGTGCATTGTTCTGTAATAGCATAAGCACATGAATAAATGTATCCCATTATCCACAGTTTGAGTCTGCCTATCATTCCTGATCTGTGCTGTGGGCA
The DNA here is from genome assembly GCF_019175285.1 of Sceloporus undulatus. Taxonomy (NCBI): domain Eukaryota; kingdom Metazoa; phylum Chordata; class Lepidosauria; order Squamata; family Phrynosomatidae; genus Sceloporus; species Sceloporus undulatus. The sequence continues at coordinate 37,236,007 of NC_056529.1, read as the reverse complement.
TGTTTTGCCACGTGCCTGAGGGGGACACACACAAACACACACACACAAAAGGTCTCCTGGCGTCTGTTTTCCTGGGGCAAAAAGATACATCAGCTCCAACTGCCAATTGCCCCTTTGACAAAGTATCAATCTCCCTCAAATTCAAGCTTTCCTAATGGCCCATTTGAATGTATCAATAGGGCACCCAGAGGGCATCTATTGGGGGAAAGATTCAAACTGCTCCTCTGAAAGCTTTCATTGGCCTAGGACCACCTTGGCCTAACGGCCCAGAGCCGCAGGTGCCCATATATACCCGTGCGCAACTGTGCAAGACCCCAGGACGGCGATCAACATGGCAGAGCCACGCAGGAGGGTCCTGGTCCGAATCGCCTACTGGACGGACGAAGAGGTCGGGATCCTCCTGGACTCCCTGATGCCACAGGCAGCCGCGAGGAGGGTGATGGCTAGCACCAACAAGCCCAACCGGGGGCATTTTCTCGAGGCATCTCGTGCCCTCCGAAACCAAGGGTTTCAAAGAACGCTGCACCAATGTAGAGTTAAATTTAAAACTCTGAAGGCAGCGTTCTTTGAAACCCTTGAGGATTTCGGAGAGGCGCCCCCGGTTGACAGGCAGCCACCATTCTTCTCGCGGCTGAAGGACCTGTGGATCAGGGGAGATCGGCCCAGACCGGAAGATCGCCGTCCTCCAGGTAAGCCAGAGCTCTTGCCATGCCCTGTCCTCCCCTCCTTGACCCTTCCCTTGCCTTCCTCTCCTTCCTGCATGGTGCCAATGCCATCCCTCCTCTTCCCTTCTGCAGGCGTGCGGCCGAGGCGGAGGCGGAGGGAGGGAGGGCACCCTGCCAGGTCGCCCTCTCCACCATCCTCGGGGGACGAGGATGTCCCCGAGGGTGGGCCACAGCCAGGACCAGCTGCTGTGGCCCCTCCGCAGCCAGAGCAGGCTCCTCTGGCGGAAGGTAGGTCCCCAGGGTGAGGGGTGGGGGTTGCCTGCCTGCAGCCCCCACGACACTTGTGCCCTCGTCTGCCATGCCAGCATGGTAACTTGGGCCTTTCATTCCCCTTTTGCAGGGCTTCATGTCCTTGCTGCTGCCGCCGTCGCGCAGGAAGAGGAGCCTGGGCCGAGCCGCCGCCTGCCAGGACAGCCAGGGCACTTGGCCCTCGATGCCAGTGCCCTGGATCGTGTCCTCCAAGCCCGGCAGTAAGGTAAGTGTAGAGGTGAACCCAGGGAAGGAAGTGGGGGCACCCAGAAACCCTGCCTGTGGGAGTGGGTGATGGGCTGCACAGGCTGATCCTAACCATCCTCTTTCTTTTCCCCCCCACAGAGAACCGGACAGAGAGGAGGTTCGCTGCCATTGAAGAAAAGGTGGACAAGCTGGCGGAGAGAGTCTCCTCCATGGAGGAGACTCTGCGAGAGATCCTCCGCCGGCTTCCCGCCCCACCGCCTCCTCCCCCTCCCTGAAGCAGCTTCCCTCTCCTGCCCCCTCTGCCATCCCCCCTTCACCACCACCCTTCACCCTCCCCCTTCCCTTTGTATATATGTACATAGTAAAAAAATTTATTGTTATTGTTAATAAAAAAGTTTATTTTTTAAAAAAAATTTGTGTGGTTAATTATGCGCAACTGCGGCGGTGTGGCTGTGAGTGTGAATGAGGCGCAACTGTGCAGTCTAAAGCTAGGCAGGAGTGGTGTGAGGTAGCAATCTCCAAATTCTGTCCTCCCAGGCATTTGGACTTCATGTCCCAGAATCCCAGACCACAGGGCAAGGTGGCTGGGGATTCTGGGAGATGAAGTCCAAACGCCTGGGAGGACAGAGTTTGGAGATTGCTGGTTTGGGGACCAGTGAGCCAGGCATGGTGGGAGGAGAGAACAGGAAGGGTAGAATAGAGTAGATAGGGCTGGGAGGGAACACATGCCCTGGGAGGCGAAATGATGTCTTTATGGGACATCATGGGACCTAGTGCCTTCTCAGTGCTCCCTGCCCCTTGATCCCAGGCCCAGGCCCCCTCTAGTTGCCCTTTGCCTTTGGGGGGTGGGGTGTGGGCGGTGGGACTGCCACTGACTGACTGAAGAGGCTGGAGGATGGGCCAGCCAGAGGCTGCTGAGCCAGTTCCACCTCCATGGCAACTGCCTGCTCCTCAGCTGGAGGGATTGCTCTTGCTGGGGGCTCCTGTGGCCCTACTTCTTCCTCCACGACCCTGGGGACAGCCCTGGCTCTTCCACCTCTTGCTGGGGGCTCCTGCTGCTCAACCCCTTCCTCCACGACCCTGGAGACAGCAGCCCTGCCTCTTCCACCCTGCTCCCTACGTACCCTTCTGCGTCTCGGGCCACCCTGCCCTCCCCTCATGACTTCCAGCATTTGCCCCATCAGAACAGTCTGCGCTTCCAAGGTGGTGTTGAGTCGCCTCTGCTCCTGGACTGTGGTCTCATGATGTTGGTCTGACCTCTCTATTGCTGTCTCCTGGTTCTGAACGCCCCTCAGTTGAACTTCCAGTGTTCTCTCTTGAAATCCCAGTGCCCTTTCCATGAGCTCCCTGCGGGACTGTCTGGCCCTCTCCCTTTCATCACAGGCTCGCTGCCCCTGCTGCATCAGTGCTGTCATGTTGTCTTCTGAGGAAACCTTGAGCAGATCCACAGCTGCCACAGTTCTAGTAGCTGCTGATGGACGCACCCTTTTCTTCTTGGTGGCAAGGCGCTCCTCTGCTGACATGGCAGCTATCGGATTAGCTGGAGGAGGTTCTCCTTCTCCTTCCCCTTCTTGTTCTGCTTCAGTTCATCCTCCTACTATGGGACATATAAGCAGAGAGTCATAGAAGCCTACAGTTAGCAGAGACCCTGAGGGCCATCTAGTCCAACCTCATTCTGCCATGCAGGAACTCTCACTCAAAGCTGTGGCAAAGGGTAGAGCTTCAAACTAAGGGCGTTGGGAAAGGAGAGATTTACATGCAAGGGAGGGGTGCCTTAGGAATGTGGGACACATGCAGCACATGACCATGCCAGGGACACTCACAATCCTACTTACACAGCAACCTTGCAAACATACCAGCACAGTAAGCAGTGAAAGAGACATGCCACAATTGCGCAGTTGAGCCATGCAGTTATAAACATAAATATAGGGTTTACCTTGCATACTCTCTTCGGTCTCACTGCCATCGCTGGCGGGTGCACTGGACCGGGAGACAGGTGAGCGGTCACGGTAGATGCTGGTCGTGGAAGAGGACCCAGCACGAGATGGTGGTCTCCTTCTGGAGCTCCCGGCCTCAGCAGACATTCGTCTGAGCAGGGCGCGGGGGTCCAGAAATCTCTGGCTGCTGGAGGAATCACCTGAGTCGGGGTGTTCCTCCTCCTCCTCCTCCTCCTGCTCCTCATCTATATGACAAGGGACAAGGGTCATCTCTGGCCTGTGCCCACCCTGGGGCCACATCTTCCCCTTGTCCCATTTCCCCCTCCCTTCCCCCCAGGGGCCCTGGCACATCTTACCCTGACGGGGCATCAAAAGGTCTTGGGCACATTCAAGCTCCAGGGTCTCCTCCTGCTCTTCCTCCACCACCACCACAGGCTCGGCTCTGGCTGGCTGGCCCGCCGGGACCCTCACGCCCTCCCCACTGGTGGCTAGTCTGTGGGGTCTGATGCTTCCATCACTTTTGATGAAAGCATGCAGCTCCTTGTAAAAGGGCGGGGGGGGCGCCCTTTGTAGTACCTCTGGCCAGGGCGTCTCTGTATTGTTTGTATTGAGATTTCAGCGACTTGCATTTTCGGCGACACTCCTCCAAAGTTCTGTTGTGGCCCTTGACTCTCATGGCTTCTTCCACTTCTCGATATGTGTCAGCATTCAGGTAGGACTGCTCCAGTTTCTGCAAAATGTTTGGCTGGGACCATATAGCTATGAGGTCAGCCGTCTCAGTATGAGACCAAGACGTCCCCCTGCCTTTTTTCGGGGTGCTGGTGGATGGCTGAGCCATCCTGCCTGGTGGCAAAGGGGAGCCGCCACACAGCTGTGCCAGGAGCAGCCAAACTGTGCCCGTTCCCAGGTGAAAATGGCGCAGGAATGTGTGTAGGGGGTCACTTTAAATTCCAAACTTTCCCTTATCACTTTCTACAACCAAAACATCCGCCAGCAAAACTTACAACTTCCCGCGGTTCTACCAACGCATGCGCACAAGTGGCTCTAGGGTTAGGGTTACGAGGCTTAAAATGCGCCGCAGCTGTGCCTCAGCTTCCACAGCTCCATGGCAGCGGACGTTGCAATTTAAGCTTGACTGCAAACCACGCATGTCCCGGGAACCCAACCCATTATGCGACGCAGCTGACACGGAGCTTTTAAACCGGCAACTTATATTTGCGGCGTAGCAATTCTGACGTATCGGTGCAGGGGCTTACAGACGGAGATGCGCAGGTACGCCGCAAATCAAAAAGAAGCGGAAAAAAGCAGCACCTTTTTAATGCCGCTTTTTCCCGCTTGGGGCGTGCGGGGGGCGTGTTCATGACGGCATTCAGGTAAAGCCCGTCTGAAGGCTCTACCTTCATGACGTCATGAGTACATCCCTTTTTGCCCATCTGTAACCCGCCAATAAGATGCTGGAAATGTATAGCTGAAGCCAAAAAGCTGAGCCTAAAACATAATCAACTTCAAAAAATGCTTCTTATCTCCCAGGGGCCCTTCATTAAAAGTCACCAGATAAGCAAATACCGCACAGCTCTTGTAATGACCAGGATCCAACACAAGCAGTCATTGCAGTAGGCAGCAAGAAAGCTAGGAAAATATAAAATGGTATTGGATCCGCATTATCTGTGTTTTTCTTTCCCCGAACAACTCTTGTTTCCTTCACCTTTCCTGGAGTTCATGATATCACACACCAGATGGTGATGTGTCCTTTGTTGATGTTGTGTGTCTTCAAGTCGTTTCCTACTTCTGGCAACCCTAAAGCAAACCTACCATGGGGTTTTCTTGGCAAGATTTGTTCAGAAGCGGTTTGCCATTGCCTTCCCCTGAGGCTGAGAGCATTGCAGCTTGCCCATGGCTAAGCTAGGAATCGAACCCTGATCTCCAGAGTTTCAATCCAACACTCAAACTATGCCACGCTGGCTACTGAATGAATGCTTATTCTTAGGCTTAGGACATGGAGAGCACCTGAAAAGTGTGTGCAAGTTACAGAGATGCCAATGAAGAAGGTTCAGTCCCCAGGAGGGTTGAAGATGCAACAAAACGGGAAAGTGGTTTGTTGATGTTGGTAGCAACATCTACGCATGTGAATTTCCACCCTACCAAAGCCATCTAACTATCTTCTTTCCTCTACCCCAGACTTGGCAGTAGGTAGGGGCCAAAATTAAAATAGGCTAAACTTCTTTGGGCCGCAGATAGGTTTTCTATTAAATATTAATTAATCAATAATAATAATTAATATGAATTAGAATTAGTTAATATTAATTCCTTCTTCCTCTGCCTGGCCCTCTCCTCAGGAGAAAGCTAAGTGGCGGCGGAGCCTTGCCTGTCTTTCCCTTCTGCCTGGATTTCTCCTTGGGAGAAGGTCGAGTGATGGAGGAGCCTTCTTCGTTGTCCTCTTCTGCATGACCACCTCCTCAGGAGGAGGCCACGTGGCAGAGGAGCCTTACAGGGTGAGCATTTGTCCTTTCTTCTTCTCCACCACACAGCCCTCTCCTCAGGAGGAGACTGAGTAGCAGAGGAGCACCGATATCATTTCACATCCTCATGGACCCCCCGAAATCTTTTGGTGGGCCACATGTGGGCATACGTTATTCAGGCCTGCTCTAGACTATCCTCTTCCTCACACAATCTGTCCCTGTCCTCTTAACCTACAGTCTGTTCATAATCTGTCAATCTCAACCCATAATGCTTAGAATCTGTCCCTCTACTCAACCCACAAGACAATCCTTCTTTGCCCTGGCCTTAATAAATGTGGATCCAATACCACTTTGTATTTTCCACCACCACAACAGTTACACATATATCTGAACATGTTTTGTGAGGAGTGTATGTATTGGTGTTGGGAATTATTACCATCTGCCAAGAGATCAATTATTGAGGACTTAACTGACGGTGGATAATTAGTTTCTCTAGGAATGGTGATTGTGCATCTCTTTGTAGCTCGTGCCATAGAGGAAGGAGACATATGGCAAAGTCAATTATGCTTTTTCCCCAATGAAACCATTTTTAATGGGGTTTAACTATTGATCTGTCAGCTCCAGGCATATATTATTGGGTGTAAACTATCATCCAAAGTAATCATATGTATACTTTTGCTTCCCCCTCCCAGTTTCTTAACTACTCATCCACTCATTAGATGGGAGGGCAAAATAGGCATCTTATTTCCCAAGTTTCCTTCTGTAATTCAAGGTGCGAGGAAGTCACAAAAAGAGAGACACGGTTCGTCAAGAACAGAAGCAACAGCCAGTGAGTTTGCAGTTCAGTCCCTGGCCTCAAGGCAAACAAGGCAATTCCTGTTTCTCCATATTCAATGCAGTTAATGATCTTTAGGAATCAAACATGTTCCAGATTTACTTTAACTCCATTAAAGGACACAGGCACACAAACACTCCGAAAGAGAGAGGAATTGAGAGCATGTTAATGTTGTACCTCATCTACTGGTGAAAACCAACATCTATTGATCAATTGATTGATAGTAAAATATTTATATCCTCTCTGCATTCCAGGATCTCAGGGTGGCATCAAACAAGATCAGTTTTACCAGCTTAAAACCACTGACAACTGCACTTGGAATGGAAAGAGACTAAAAAAAACATATTAAAGAATTTGACAAGGTGCAATAAAATACAGTCCTCCCTCCGTTCTCACAGTCTTCAGACCTGCATCCCTTACTTATGTGGGAGGGATGAATGGAGGGAGAATATACCGTAAATAAATAATATAATATAATATAATATAATATAATAAAAAATACTGTACATGAATGAATGAATGAATGAATGAATGAATGAATGGGATGCATGCCTGCGCACCGTGACTATATTCAGGCCTCATCTTTCTCCATACTATTCTTATACAATTGTGTGATTGGGGCTGTTTCTACCATTGATGGTCCCTGGCACACTCATGCCCCCTTATCCCTGCCTTCCTGCCCTATGTCCTATCAAGTGAGGTTTTCTTTTCTCTTTTCTCTTTTTCATGCAATTCCAGAGTTATGCAAATGCACTTTTAATTTTTAAAACAGAAAAGAACTAAGGGGGAAAATCATGATAAAGGAAAACAGCTTGCTTGAGACTAGCAAGAGGAAGAGGGGGCAGAGGGAAAGGAGAAGGGACTGACAGCACATGATTGCCAATATTGGAACTGCCGCAGAAGTGACATTTTGCGCATGAGGACTAAAGGGACAGCAGCGTGATTTCGATCTTATTGACAGGCTTTCCCTGTCAATGAAAAGGGACACTCTAACAGTGCCTCATAGCAAAGCAGCAATGAGACAGAGCAACACTATGGTCAACATCCAACAGACACTGGAGGAGCTACTAATACCTAGTAGAGTATTCCCTCTAGGAATATCTAGGTCAAGGGTGGGCAACCTTTTTGAGCCGGGGGCCGGGTTGCTGTCCCTCAGACAATTGGGGGGGTGAAGCCAAAAATAAATAATTTAAATAATTTTAAAAACAATTTAAATAAATAAAAACCGGGACAAATGTAGGACAAATTTCAAATGGTGGACACTTTTTTAAAAAAAAAAAAGTGGAGGACACGCAAAAAAAATTGCTGATTTTTAAAAAATGTTAATATAATGCATGTTTCTGAGGCGTCTATAGACAATTGCCCCCCTTGCCCCTGCACGCAAGAGGCCAAAGCCCCAGCGGCAATCGCGGCAAGGACCGGCTGGGGCCGGTCCCAAGGCCTTGCCGGGCCACTCTGGCCCGCGGCCCGCAGGTTGCCTACCCTGATCTAGGCTTTCAGTGCCACTTTTACTTAAAGTTGACCATAGAGTTGCACTGGAGGCCTAGATGTTCGTAGAGAGAACATAGTAATCAAATCCTAAGGTCAAACCCGCAAATATCAAACCCGCAAATATGGAGGAATGAGTGTATTGCCAACAGTTCTACTCCTAGTTTTAACATCACTTTTATAGCGTGTGTTGATAGTCTCCTAAATCTCAGCTAGTCCAGAGGTCCTTACAAAGCCAGTAGTCAAGATAACCAAAGCGGAAAAGGGATAAGACAAGGAGCCTTTAAAAGCCAGTGCAGGGATCAAGAATCTCAAGAAACACAGGAAACCAAACTTGCTTAGTCAATGGCTTCTATATAAGAGATGATTCCTATGAAGTTTTCTTCTTCTTTCTTCTGTGGATCTCAAAGAGTGGTGGGATTTCCCCAGTCCTGCTTGGCGGGGAACCATATAGCTGCTTCTTGGTTTCTTGGTGAGGAGTATTTGGAATGAGAAACTCCTCCCAATCTGACTTCTCTGTGCCAGATTCTTCAGATTCCAGAAGACATTCTGGAAATTATGACATTCAAGGCCAAGGGCATGGGATGAGGTTACTGACAAATAGTAGAACTGGGTGATTGGTTATTGAATTTGTGGCATGAATTGGCACTCTGCCATGTTGGTGGCTTTCATCATTCCAAAGACAAAAGATCAGACAAGTACAACCTTAATTAGGGATGCTAAGATGGTTACAAGAAAGTGCCTTGTGTAATTGCTTTCCTTTTGGTATCTATGCATTGTTCACAGCTCTCTGGCTGTTGGCTCTCCTTGCTCCAGCTTCAAGGGAGGATCAATAAACCACAGCTGTTAGATTCCTTTTGGTGTGCTCATTGTTTTGTCTGGGTTGTAGCTTGACCCTGTCCTCTCTGAAATCGAAGATTCAGTTTCCTTCCTCCCTTTCCAGCTTGTGAAGCCCTTCCATTCATCTTGGCCTGGCAGTGTTATTTTGAGGATGAAAAGCTATTTAGTAGACTTTCTGGGAACAACCAACCATAGTATGAACTCCCGGTTGAGGGGGGCTTTTATCTCTCGGCATAAAGGACACCTGTCAAGCACAAGCAACCAACTTTTTTGGACAGAAAACATGGGGCAGAACTGGGAGTAAGGAAGAGCTAGGCACAACAGAGGTATAAGCAGGCAGCGTGGAGTGATATTTTGCTTTCATTGGCAGAGGTTGCAAACAGATAGAGAGAGTGATTTACAGTCAGTCCTCCTTATACGCGGATTTGCCATCCGTGGATTGGAGCATCCGCGATGGCAAATCGGGAAATTGTCCCCAATGGCGGCGTGCGTGCATGGTGCCGCCATTGGGGACAATTCCTCTCCCCTCCCCTGCCTTGCTTCCCTCTCCCTTCCCTCCCTGCCTCCCTCCCTTCTCTTCCCCTTACTTACCTTTCATCAAGCGGCTTGGCCTCCGCCGCCGCTGCTGCAGGAAGTCGGCCGCGCCATGAAAGGGTACGATGGCGGTGGCTGGAGGCCTCTTGGCCCCCAACAGCACCGCCACCGGGCCTTTCCTGTGGCGGCAGAGAGAAGCAGGGCTGCCGCGCTGGGAGGCCTTCAAGCCTCCCACGCTGGCATCCGGCCTCCTCCGCCGTGGAAGGACCGGATATGGTGCTGGAGCCAAGAGGCCCCCAGCACTAATACCTGGCCCTTCTGTGGCCGGGGAGGCCGGGTGACGGTGCCGGAGGCCTTGAAGGCCCTGGCGCTGCTTCCCTCGCGCGCCTCCCTTCGCAAAGAAAAGCAAGAGGAGGCGCAGAGGGAAGCAGTGCCAGAGGCCTTCAAGGCCTCCGGCACTGCCATCGTACCCTTTCACGGCGGCAGCGCTGGCGAGGAAGCCGAGGCTTGGCCTCCGCCGCCGCCGCTGCCACCCAACTCCCTCGCAGCGGTGGCGGCGGAGGCCAAGTCGCTGCGACAAAAGGTAAGTAAAGGGAAGGAAGGAGGGAGCAGGAGGAAGGGAGGAGGGAAGCAAGCAGGGGAGGGAGAAGGAACTTTTGTTCCAATGGCGGCACCGTGCACACACGCCACCATTGGAACAAATGGGACTTGAGCATATGCGATTTTGCTATACGCGGGGGGTCCAGAACGGATCCCCTGCAATAACAAGGATCACTGTATTATATGCCTTAGGAAACATACACCGCCAATATGTTGTAGAAGTTTGAGCATTAGACTACCTATTGTATTGTACAATGTGCCCGTGTCCACACGGGCGCGCTATATGCAGCTTTCAGCGTATGCTGAAAGCCGCACGGGAGCGCGCAGGGTGCAAGGGGCAGCGCATCCCATTTGGATGAACGGGGCATGTGCCCGTGGCTTGAACGTGCACAGTATTGGGCTTACACAGGGGTGGGGTGGACTGTATGTGATTATAAGCTGCCTTGATCCTACGGGAAGAGGTTGGATATAAATAAAATTTTATTAGTATTAGTATTCCCTAGCACTGAGCCAGGACAGTTCAAGTGGTCTCAAACTAGATTATTTCCGCAGTGTGTTTGGACCTATGTTCCTATGACTGTCTCTGTAGTACCTCAATTCTAATATCCAGGGCATCTTATAGTGATGATCAAGTGGATCCATTGTGGTTCACACTTCCGCTTAGTTCATTCATTCACTCAGTGTCACTCTTCATCGACAACCCACAGCACCAATATTTTGGGGTTTACTTGGCTATTATTTTGCCTGAGCCATACAGATTGGGAAGGGCCTCCTGCCAGTTTATTGGCCCTCGAGAAAAACACATAAATGAGAGCCAGTGAACTGTGTCGATTACTGTTCATTGATCCTGGATGGCAGCTTTGTCTTAAGTAATCTATCATCCATTTGTATCCTCTCCTCTCTCTGCCCTCTCTTTCTTCTTTTTTTACAGCGTTGCTGTTGTAGAATTATTACCATTTTGTATGAGTTTATTCTCCTTTAATCATTTCTCTTTTACCGGTGGAGGAAGGAAGGGGAAAAATAAGTTCATCTGTCTGCCTCTGTGCCACTTTTAATCAGGCAAAAAAAAAAAACAAGGCTCCCCAATGAACTCATTTCCCCCCCCCAAAAAAATCATTTTACTTCTTACCCTGGCTAGGGAAGGAGTCAAATTGTTAAATGCAATATGACATTGGCTGTTCATTATTTTAACATCTGTAGCAGACATAAATTTTACTTGGACAATATCGAAGCCGGAAGCCATTTCAGTTACAAACACAATAAATCATAGTACGGTTATTAGTCTAAATGCAATGCCACCCAATTCTAGATCAAACCTTTAAAATCCATTATAATTGAGGGCTGCTGCATAACTACGTCTGATTTTATTAAAGGGGTTCATTATTATGAGATCTTTGAACATTATATTTCTAGCGGGGGAAAAAAGAAAGTTAAAGTGAAGGAGTGGTGGATGTTGGAGGGAAAGCATTTTCTAGAGGAAGCAAGAAGAGAGCAAGGGAACGCTTGACGCCAGCAAATGGCACACGGGTGGCAGAAAGAAGCAATCGGATCTCCTGCTGGTTTTTCCAAAAGGTTAATAGGACACTTTGGGGTGGTTCGCCATGGAGCAAATAGCCTTTGCAGCAGAGGGATGATTTCCCCAAATGCGAACAGTACAGCGGGAAAGAAGACTTATCCCCCTTTGCTATCTAAGAATATGGGACGAGATTAGTCAAACAGGAGAATTTCTCTTAAATTCGAAAGAAAAGAAAGTGGGGCCAGAATGCATTCACTAAAGTCTCTAGTTTCGCGCAATTACGTAAATACGCATTGCATTCGAACTGGCTCCCCATTGCCTGAAAATAGTATGCCATCGCCTGAATTTGCATGTGGCAGATTGCCATCAAATTATACTTCCAGTTCCCCTTGTCTGATAAACTACAAATGAGATGCAGTCTCTAAAGAGTGTTCAAACTTTTTAAAAGCACACACATACAAATCTGATCATGTATTTCTTTTCCCCACACTAAATTACAAGAGTAAAGATAGCAATAGCAATAGCAAGTACATTTCTATACCACTTATCAAGAACAGTACTCTATAGTTTACCATGCTGCTTCATAAAATTTTGGTATAAATGATAACCCTAATGACCCCTAGATGAACTCTAATAGCCTGTCCACCATTGCCAGCAAGGCATGAGGACATGTACACACACCCCTGAGGGGCAACCACATTATCATATCTGGGGAAGTCGCATAAGAGGATACATATGAACAGGAAGAGCAAATATGCCTTGCCTGAGGTCTTGCCCCCTCCCAGGGTCTGTTGTCCGAGCAGCTTAAGACCACTAAGACAATCAGACAGGACATCCAGGTGAAAAGCAAGTAATTAAACACCTTTGTTCTCACCATCAAGCACCTTGCCAGAGGCAAGATTTGGCCTATAAATATCATCCGATTTGCCTGTTCACTGGGCCAGCTGGATTTCAGGGGAAGCTCTGTCCCTTGAACCCTGACCTGGCTCCTGAGCCTCATGCACATCCTCATCATATTCCATTTGGATCCTGGAGGGAGTCTACATTCTGGTACGTATCCACCCCAGTGATGCCTAAATCCTATTCCCATGCTAACCTATGCTTTCCTGAGTTGTATGTGTGTGTGTAGTTGAGTGAATCGTATGTGTTTTCCCTTATAAAAAATTGGTTATTAATCTAGAAGTCTGTCTCAGCTCCATTATTGGAATCCCCTGGTCTATTTCGTAACATATCGGGAGACGATTCTGCAAGGGCCGTCGTAGCAGGCCTCCTCTTGCAATATTGAGCTAATAACAAAATAAAATTCCCCTACGGACCCTTGGCTACAATAGGAGTAGGTGACTTACACTCATTGAGTTACTCCTTGGTTCCTGCACACCACTCATGACTGAATGTGTATGTCACAACGTGTGCGATGAGAAATGTGGATTGCATGAACTTGTGGAGTGAACAACAACGACAATGTGGAACAATGAACAAGGTCACACATGCATAGCTCCATTGTCATCCCTCAAGTGAATACATGTTCTCTTCCACATTCGCTGGGGTTAGGGATCCCTGTGAATGTGGGGGAAATGCAAATAAAAAAACCACGATTCTTTTTAGGAACACCTCCTAGGAATCCCTAGTTCCTCCAGTGCAACTCGTAGTGAATATCGTGCCAGATATGACCGTTAAAATGCGCTGGAGTAGCTACAATGCAATGGCACTGGAGGACCTAGATAGTCCAAAGAGAACATATTAATAATCCATGAATAATCAATCCACAAAACATCAAAGGGACAACGATATTATGCATCAGCCAAGAAAGTCCAACCTCTTTCGGAAGGACAGTTATAAACACCAAAGCCAATGTCTTTCCTCCAGGCGGGACTTTCCCTGCAAACCAAAAAACAAATCATTTCCTTAGCGCTTTGTGCAGCGTGTGCTTCCTGGGCCAGACAAGTTTTGTAAGTTCCAATAAGATCTGACCTTAGGTCAGCTTCATACTTCTGCCCCGTCCTTTCAAGTTTCGTGTTGGGTGATACGGTTTGGTCGCCAGGCCGAATAAAAGTGCTGCTAACTTCACATAGAGTAAGAGAATCAGAGAATGTACAGTTGGAAGAGACCACAAGGGCTCTCCAGTCCAACCCCCTGCCATGCAGGAAATCACAATCAAAGCATCCCCGACAGATGGCCATCCAGCCTCTGCTTGAAGACCTCCAAGGAAGGAGACTCCAATAAACTCCGGGGGAGTTTGTTCCCACTGTTGAACAGCCCTTACTCCTCAGGAAGTTCCTCCTAATGGTTGAGGGGGAATCTCTTTTCCTGCAGCTTGCATCCATTGCTCGCGTTCCTAGTCTCTGTAGCACAGAAAACAAGCTTGCTCCCTCCTCAATATGACATCCCTTCAAATATTTAAACAGGGCAATCATATCACCTCTTAACCTTCTTTTCTCCAGGCTAAACATCCCCAGCTCCCTAAGTCGTTCCTCATAGGGCATGGTTTCCAGACCTTTCACTATTTTTAGTTACTCCTCTTTGGACATTCTCCATTTTCCAATGTCCTTTTTTAATGGGGATTAAAAGTAAGCTTAACTAGCTAATATAAAATAAAGAATAGACCAGAATTTAGACGTGTAAATTGTATACTGGGGATAATAGCTGATTTGATATAAAGGATATAACAATAGGAAGTGGAATATTGTAGGGAAGAATAGGAGAGATAGATCTAATGTTAGGGTGAATGTGGATGTGATAAAGGGAGGAATCTAGAAAAAGCTTGAAGTGGTCACTGAATTTTGGCATAGGGAAAAGGGATAACAATTGTATGGTCATAACAATTGTATGTTTTGGGTGCATATCTACAGAATTATTTTTCATTTGGCCAAGTGTATCGAAGGAAATGTCTGTATACAAGTAAGTATCATCTATCCCCACACCTCCCCTCATCCAAAAAAAATCAGTGGATACGATATTGAAACCCATGAATATGGTGTGAGCTGACGATGTTGGATGAGATAAGACGGATGAAGGAAGAACTAAGGAGGACAATGCACACGTAAGAGAGGATTATAAGTTGGAAATCACATCTGAAATTCAAAAGAGATGGGAGATGAGATAAAGGATCTTTGGTGAAATAAATAAGGATTTGGAGAAGATAACTAATAAAGTGGACAAGTGGAAAGCACTGTGACCCATTTGGAGAATAATGCTATGCAGGTGGAAAAAAGATTAACAAATTGGAGGAGAAAAAGAATTGATAAACAAACAATAACAAGACTGGAGACTAAATTAAGACAGAATTGAATTAAACTCAGAGGAGTGCCTGAGCAAGAAGGAGAAAATTTATATAATCTCTGATTCCTGCAATAGCTGAATTTGTTGAAGAACCGGTGGAGCATCCTGTGGGAAATAGACACTTTATATCGCATTAACTCTAAATTGGCCAGACAAAAGAGCCTGCCGAGGGATATAGTTGTGTATTGTGTGCGGAAACAGACAAAATTTGATAATCCAACAAAGTTTTTTAAAAAGCTAATTATAGATGGACGTCTAATCCAAATTTTTAAAGATATCCCACGAATTGCCAAATCAAGAAAAGAGTACAATTTCCTATCGGATCAACTAAAAATTATGGTATCCCCTTTAGATGGGATGAAGTGGAGGGGTTTAACCTTGACGTGGAAACAAAAAGGTACAGAATTGATACTGTGGAAAGAGCAGCAGATTTTTGGAAGAGAAATCGTAAGGAAATTGAGAAACTAAAGATCAAGGACATTCAGGTGAAAGATATGGAGTGAGAACCAGAGGGATGAACGCAAAGGAGCAGGAGAAGATCAAAGAAAGAAAGATGAAGTGTGCAAGCCTGGGAAAAGTGACAATTTAGAGGGAGCAGGGGGGAGAGGACAATTGACTAGAAGATTAGAATTAATATAGAGGGTGTTCCTCTCCTTCTGTGTGCCTTTTTCTTATTATAATATATATTGTATTGTATTGTGGGAATTTTATTTCTGTTGCTTCCTCATATAGTGGTGGATAAATAAACTTTGAACAATAAATTTGTAGGAGTAAAAAAATGAAGATATTAAGTTGGAAACATAAATGGACTGAACTCAACCCCATAAACCAAAACACCTTCCACTTCCTATAAAACAAGATGTGACATAATAGTCTGCAAGAAACGCACATTAACACAAGGTGAAGGTAAATAATTAAAAATAAAAAATTAGGTAAAACTTTATTTCAGCAAACAAGAAAAGGAAAAAGGGAATGGTAATATAATGTTAAAGAGAAATGGGAACCTAAAGAGGTTTATAATTAAAAAAAGGCTATATTCTAGGGTCGAAATTAATATGATTGGGAAAAAGCTAATATGGACTTTTACGCCTCAGGAAAAAAAGCAAGTTTTTTGAAGATTTGCAAATATAATATTTGATTTACTTACGAAGAAGTAATAAATTAGGAGACTGTAAGGTGTTATTAAACCGGAGATGGATAGAAACTCAAATAAGGGGATAAAGAGAAACAAGGGAAATTGCCAAAATCCTTCTTTAATTTGATGGGAAATTTAAGTTTAGTGGACTCATGGAGACAGTGGTATGGCAACCCAGAGATTTTACCTCATTTTTCCTCCAAACATCACTCAAGTGGCCAGGATAGATTTAATACTAGTTACACAGCCATTAGTAAAGCTACTGAGGAAATGGAAGATCTACAAAGACATTATCGACCATAATCCACAAATTCTGAAGCTGGAAGAGGCGTGTAAAGGGAAAAACAGTTTTTAAATGGAGAATGAATGTGGATATATTAAGAGATGGGGGGTAGTAAAAAAGAACAAAATAGTTATAGAGAATACTTTAAGGAGATTTAGATAAAGGAACGAGGATTGAATGTGGTGTGGGAAGCGGCAAAAGCGGTAATCAGGTTTTCTTAATTAACAAAATTCAATTAAAAAGAAGAGAAGGCCAAAAAATAGATCAGTTGCCCCGTCCTTTCTAAGTTTCTTGGCAGTGATACTGTTTGGTCGCCAGGCGAATAAAAGTGCTGCTAACTCACATAGAATAAGAAATCAGAGAATCGTACAGTTGGAAGAGACCACAAGGGCCATCCAGTCCAACCCCCTGCCATGCAGGAAATCACAATCAAAGCAGCCCCAACAAATGGCCATCCAGCCTCTGCTTGAAGACCTCCAAGGAAGAGACTCCACTACACTCGCGGGGGAGTTTGTTCCCTGTTGAACAGCCTTACTCTCAGGAAGTTCCTCTGAATGTGAGGTGGAATCTCTTTTCCTGCAGTTTGCATCCATTGCTCACAGGTCCTATCTCTGTAGCAGCAAAACAAGCTTGCTCCCTCCTCAATATGACATCCCGTCAATATTTAAACAGGGCTATCATTCCCTCTTAACCTTCTTTTCTCCAGGCTAAACATCCCCAGCTCCCTAAGTCGTTCCTCATAGGGCATGGTTTCCAGACCTTTCACCATTTTTAGTTACTCTCCTTTGGACATCTCTCCGTTTTCTCAATGTCCTTTTTTAATAGTAGTGCCCAGAACTGACACAATATTCCAGGTGGGGCCTGACCAGAGCAGAATATAGTGCACTATGACTTCCTTGATCTAGACCTAGACTATTCTATTGATGCAGCCTAAAATCAAATTGGCCTTTTCCAGCTGCCGCAGTCGCATTGTTTGACTCATGTTCAACTTATGGTCTACTTGGACTCCTAGATCCCTTTCACATTTGTGTCTCCTTAAGCAGGTGTCTCCCCTCTTATCGGTGCTTTTCGTTTTTTTCCGCCCTAAGTGCAATACTTACATTTCTCCGTGTTGAATTTCATTTTGTTAGCTATGGCCCGTTTTCTAGTCTGTTCAAGTCTGTTCGAATCTTGATCCTGTCCTCTGGAGTATACCTACTCCCCCTAATTTTGTCATCTGGAAATTGATAAGTATGCCTCCAATTCTGTCATCCAGGTCATTGATAAAGATAGAATAGCACTGGGCCCAGGACAGAGCCCTGTGGGACCCCACGGTCACTTCTCTCCAGGATGAAGAGGAGCCATTGTTGAGCACCCTTTGGGTTCGAACAGTCAACCAATTACAAATCCATGTAACAGTTTGCAAGAATGTCATGGGAACCCTGTCAAAGGCCTTAATGAAATCAAGATATACTATATCCATAGCATTCCCTCATCTAACAAGCTGGTAATTTTATCAAAAAAGAGATCAGATTTGTCTGGCATGACTTGTTTCTCTGAACCCAGGTTGACTTTTTGTGATTATGGCATTGCCTCTAGATGTTTCACAGACCCTGTTTAATGATCTGCTCCAGAATCTTTCCTGGGATTGATCTGAGACTAACTGGAGGATAATTGTTGGGATCCTCTTTTTTCCCCTTTTGAAGATGGGGACAAACGTTTTGACCTCCGCCAGTCGGCTGGGATCTCTCCTGTGTTTTCCAGGAGTTTTCAAAGATTATTGCCAATGGCTCCGATATTACATTTGCCAGTTCTTTTAATACCCTTGGATGGAGTTCATCTGGTCCCGGAGACTTAAATTCATTTAGATTAAATAAGGTTTTCCTCTATCTCTTTACTTATTCGGTGGCTGAAATTCCCCTATTCTGTCCTCTGCCCATTATCCTCAGGTTGAGCACCCTTTGCCTTTCTGAGAAGATGAGACAAAGAAGGTGTTGAGTAATTCTGCCTTTTCTCTGTCTTCTTTTAGCATTTTGCCAACTTCTGCACGCAGTGTGGCCCTACAGTTTCCTTCTTCTTCCTTTTGCTGCTGACATATCCAAAAAAGCCCTTTTTGTTGTTCTTAACGACTCTCTAGCAAGCCTGAGTTCATTCTGTGTTTTAGGTTTTCTGACCTTATCTCTACACAGGCTCACTATTTGTTTGAATTCCTCTTTGGTGATTTCCCCATTTTTCCATTTCTTATACATGTCCCTTTTTAAACTGCTGGGTGAGATCATCCGGAGACATGGGGCACGGTGTTATCAGTACGCTGATGACACCCAAATATGTTTCTCTGTGTCTCCGTCTGATGCAGTGACCAGGGATGGCATCTCTCCTCTCGATGCCTGTCTGGAGTCAGTAAGGGGCTGGATGAGGGAAAACAGACTCAGCTTGAATCCAGAGAAAACGGAAGTACTCATGATAGGTTCTCCTGGCCCGGGGATGGAGATTTGTCCACCTGTCCTGAATGGGGTCATGCTCCCCCGAAGGACTCAGTTCGCAGTCTGGGGGTGCTTCTGGACTCGTTGCTCCACCTTACATCTCAGGTGGATGCAACAGTCAGGAGCACTTGTTATCAGCTTCGGCTGATACGCCAGCTGCGACCCTTCCTGGGCTGGGGGGACCTTGAAACGGTGGTACATGCTCTGGTAACCTCTCGGTTGGATTTCTGTTACGCGCTCTACATGGGGCAACCCTTGTACCAAACTCAGAAGCTTCAATTAGTGCAGAGTGTGGCAGCTAGGTTAGTCACTGGATGCTCCAGGACTAGCCACATAACACCACAAGATCTTCATTGGCTGCCCATTCGCTTCCGGGCCCAATGCAAGGTGTTGGTTATTACCTATAAAGCCCTAAATGGCTTGGGCCCAGGGTACTTGGAGGACCGCCTCTCCCCATATAATCCGCCCCGCACTCTCCGATTGGCCAGGAAGCAATTGTTGAGGGTTCCTGATACGAAGTACACCATGACTGCACAGAGGGCGTTTTCCAACTCGGCCGCGCAGCTTTTGAACTCTCTTCCCGGCGAGCTCCGCTCGGTTACCTCCCTTGACCTGTTCAGGAAGAAGCTGAAGACCTTCCTCTTCCAACAGGCTTTCCCCCAGACGCTGTGATTTCTGCTCTCTCCCCATTACACTAGCATTTTACGCTAGTTATTGTTGTGGTTTTTAACCTTATAATTTTTATTTTGTTTTTAATACTCTGATGTATTCTCATCGATTTTTTATGTGGATGCTGTTTGTAAATTTGTACATTGTGTAGTACCTTTGTTGTAACCCATTTTGATCTCTTTGGAAAAGCGGGCTATAAATAAACAGTATTATTATTATTATTATTATTATTATTATTATTATTATTATTATTATTTAATCTTAGCTCAGTTGAAAGTTCTTTAGTCATCCATCCTGGTTTCTTGAGACATCTCCTATTTTTCTTCCTCGTTGGAACTGTTTGAAATTGTGCCTTCAGAATCTCCCTTTTAAGAAACAAATTGCTAGACCTTGAGGATTTGGCTGAGTTTGACTTCCAGCAAATATCAGGATAGTTGAAGTCGCCCATCACTACTACATCTCTCCTTTCTGAGTGTGTGGTTATCTGTTCTAGAAAGACATCATCCAATTCCTCAGTCTGACTTGGGGGTCCGTAGTAGACTCCCACCATAACATCCTTGTTGTTTCCCTGCCCTTTAATTTTTATCCAGATGCTCTCCACCTGGCTTCCAGGATTGATGTCCTGAATCTCTTCACTGATGTAAATGTCCCTGACATATAAGGCTATTCCTCCTCCTTTCCTGTTTGGCCTCTTTCTCTTTAAAAGGTTATACCCCTCTATTTCTACATTCCAATTATGAGACTCATCCCACCAGGTTTCAGTGATGCCTATTATATCATATTTGCTTTGTTGTGCTAGGAGTTGAAGTTCATCTTGCTTATTTCCCATGCTCTGTGCATTAGTGTAGAGGCATCTAAGACCATGTGTTCCCTTTACTTGCTGCCTGTGCAAGTTCTTTTCCCTCCCACTGTTGGGTCTTTGCACTGTTTGTCTTGTTCCCTCTCTGCCAGTTTGACTATCTTCTCCAGCCCTTTTGCCTTCCAGAATACTGTCTCCCTCCCCCACATAACTCAGTTTAAAGCCCTCCTGATCAAATTCTTGAGACTATTGGCAAAAACGTTTTTGCCAACTGGTGTGAGATGCAACCCATCCCTTGCCAGAAGTCCCTCTTCATGGAACCGCAGCCCATGATCCAAGAATCCAAATCGTTTTTGGCGGCACCATCTGCGGAGCCAGTTGTTTACATCCGCTATTTTCTTCTCCCTTCCTGGACCATGCCCTTCGATTGGGAGAAGGGAGGAGATGACAACCTGTGCATCCACCTCTTTCAACTTCCTACCTAAAGCCTCATAATCCCTCATGATATTCTGAAAGCTATGCCTTGCAGTATCAATTGGTTTTTTTTTTCCCACATGAACCAAAAGAAAGGGGTAATGGTCAGTAGGCTTGACAAGTCTTGTCAGCCTCTCTGTCACATCACGGATCTTTGCCCCAGGGAGACAGCACACCTCCCGAGACATCTTGTCAGGTCCACAAACCACTGCTTCAGTGCCTCTCAGCAAAGAGTCCTCCACGACAACTACACGCCTCCTCCAAGGCTTAGCAGCGGCCGTTCCCCTTGGTGGAGCTCTCTGGGTCCCCTGCTCTGTCCCTGAGGTCTGTCCCTGCTGTTGTTCCTCATCATCCTTGATAGTCGAGAGAGATTGAAATCGATTCTGTAGCTGCAAGCTTACAGAATGTTCCTTGGTTTGTCTACTTCTGTGTGTGACCTTCCTCCAACTATCTCCTTCTGTTGTGTGTGAAGTGACCTCTTCCTCCCCAGCAACTTCCTCTGTGTGTTTCCTGTCCAGGACCATCTGGTCCATTCTGGTCAGGAAAACCTCTTGCTCCCTATGATGTTGAAGTGTAGCGACCTGGGCCTCCAGCTGCTGTACTTTCTCTTCTTAGAGGGCTACCAACTTGCACTTGGGGCAGGTGAAGTTCCCCACATCTCTAGGCAAGAAGACAAACATCCCACAAGTGTTGCAGGTGACTGCAGCAGGGCCTTCAGTGTCCATACTGAGAAGTCTAAAGGAGACACTGAAACAAGACTGTGGGCTTCCCCTGCTAAACTTGGCCTTTGTCCCCAAGCTCTGGCACTGAGTTCAAGTCAGCTTCTCCTCTATTCTCCAAAACCTCCCTGACTATATAGAAAAATTAAAATTTGTGCGCCGTTAGGAGCTCGCCTCTGCCAGCCTTCTGTAGAATTTAAAGTTGAGACTCCTCCCAGCAGTGACTCCCAGAATGCAATAATTCAAAGTATAAGGTTAGATCTCACCAAAAGCACATGGAGAAGAAAGCCAGCCCCTTCCTCCTTGAAGGAAATGAACTAGAATTGGACCGTAGTAGATAACAGCTTGAGAAAGAGATTTGGATTCAAGCCATCTTGGTCCTGAAGAGCTGGGATACGCTGAGTGGGGATATGCAAAACCCATCCTTCTCCCGCTCTCTCTTTTTGTTCTAATAGATATTCATGAAAAGAAAAAGAGGAGGGAAGAAACCCTTCTCAAGTAGTAAGCAAAGGTGTTACAACTGGGGAGTGTCATTGGAGTCTACCTTGGATCCTGTCTAGAGGGAAAGGGGCAGATTCAGGTGTCTTTCGAAGTGCCTTCTTCAGAGGAACAGCCAAGGAGGACTATTAAGTGAAGCAAAAAGCTTTGGGCAGAACAAATGGAATTTCTCCAGGGATGTTCCAGCTGTCCCTGGTTGTCTAATTTTGCAAGGATAATGCTACAATCGCATCACTTAATCCAGCAATGATCTGAGCTAATGCCGTCATGTTCAAAGCCGGCATCTTTAGGTTAACACTTTTCTCCGTCTTTGAAAAATCTGTGCCGGAGCCGAACTTTGCTCTCTCTTTCTCTCTCCCTCTGTTCCTTCTCCCTCCCTTTCTCTCTATAGGACTATGGAAATGATTAAAGTACCGATTATGCTTGGGTAGAAGAGGAGGGAGAGAAGGGAGGGAGCCCTTGCTCTATACTAAAAGTTTTATGGTTTGATGTTAATCTTGGCTCTTTCCGTTCCAGTAGCACAAGGTCATGGTAAAAAAAAAACTTGCAAGTCTAATCCAAGGAGATGGAAAGAGACATGTCTCCGGAGTCCAATCAAGGATCTAAAGAAGAACTTCAAAGGGATCCTTCAGTCAAGGCTCTCTCAAGTGATATGGAAGCTCCTGGTTTGCCAAGTGGAAGGGGAAAGGGCTGTAGAGATCTAGGGTTGTGCTGTTCAGGAGACAGACATGAAAACTCTTCCTCACTTCTGAAGGAAGCCATAGATGGACATAGTCATCCAACCTTACAGCAACGTGCCCATGAAACCCAGTACCTTTTGCCTTGGCCAGCAGAGACTCTCCACCTGGGAATGTTGGGTGCTACCTGAGACTGTGTCTGGCCAATGGTTCATCAAGTCTAGTGTGGTCAACTCTGACTGGCAACCCTACTGGAGGGTTTCAGGCAGGATTACCCCACTCTCTTCCATGCCAGCCTTCTCTGAAGATGCCAGCCACAGATGCCGGGGAAACATCATGAATAAACTCTTCTAGAACATGGCCACACAGCCCAAAAAACCCACCCAAAACTATAGATGCCGGCCATGAAAGTGTTCAACGTCAAAAGCTGTATAGGGTTTCTAGGTCACAATTGGCATTTATACGGATACTACTGGATATGAGAGCTAAAATGGATGCATACTATCTGCAAGCAACGTTGAACCCGACTACAAAATTTGACATTTATACTCACCTGCTATTTGCTTATTCAAATCCATCCCTTCTTTCTTCTTTTATAGAATTCAAGGCAAAGTATGTAAGCTTCCTACACAGTCTTCCTTCCAGGCCCTTGACTGGCCCAAACTTGCTTAGCTTTGACAAAGTCCCTGCAATTTCTTCTTTTGGACCCTTTTCCCCACTAGCTCCAGCAGATTGTATATTCCTTCTTGAATGTCCAACATTACAGAGGACTACAAGAGGGCTTTCTTCTGCTAAACATTGCACCAGAAAAAGAAGAAAGGGGGAACCCAACAAACTTTAGCATTATGAAAGATAGTTAAACCAGGCAATCTCACAGTTTGGGGAAAAACTTACCATATGTCTTGGAACTCTGGGACACAATGGGGCATCCTTTTAACTACAGTGGACCCTTGTTATACGCTGGGGTTTGGTTCCAAGATCCCCCGTGTATAACAAAATCCGTGTATGCTCAAGTCCCATTAAATATAATGACATAGCACAATGGTGTCCCTTATAAAAAATTGAAAATCAAGGTAAATTTATACTTTTTTGGTACATTTTCAAACCGTGTATGCTTGAATCCGTGTATAAAAAAATCCGTGTATAAGAAGGGCCGACTGTATATCCTTCATGCCCACAGATAAGAGGAGGACATATGTTGTTTTGTCTTCCCAACGCTGGCTTTCGGTGCTGTTTTTCCTTTCTTTCAGAACCTTAATCATCTTTTAATGCACCGCAGTGGCTTTGCGCACATGTGTTAATAATCATTTAAACCCCTTGTTAAGTCTTGTCAGGACAGTAAATCTCACATTTGAAATGTTTCAACAGTGTTTTCAATACCTGGAGAAGGATCCATCAGAAGTTCAGTAGAGGGATTTCAAGTCCGTCTCTCCCATTAAATGAAACAGGGCCTTAAAGTGTGGAATTTAGCTGGATTCTGGACTCTTAAAGTCATTGAATTTCTTCTCTTCTCCATTGTTTTCTCCTTAATCTCCAGAAAGGACTATTTGTTCTGCAGAAAATACTATTTCCTGTGCAGAAAAATAATACCACATGCAAATGTTGTGCAGCATAAATGGTGAATTGTAAAGATTCTCACCGTTCTAGGATTTTTCTCATCATGGTTTCTTGACATTTGAATTTTTTTCCAACTATTTTTGACTATTTTGAATATTCCTTCCATCCCTACTATATCCAACCGCTGTGGAGATACATCTAGAACAAAAGCTATCCAAGGTTGCATCTGCAACTGCAGAAATAATGCCATTTGACCCTATGATTCTATGATTCTATGACCCTACTTTAACTGCCATGGCTCCATTCTATGAAATTGTGGGATTTGTAGTTGAAGGCTAAGTATCTCACAAATTTCCAGAATTCTATTCTTTGAAATTAAAGCGGTGTCAAACTGAACTAGTTCTGCAGTGCAGCCCAAGATGAGCAGTTTTATATATGGTTCATATTTATGACATAATGAAATGAGGAGGAAAAAGAAGTTGTGGTCGGGAGCAGTAATAAATAGAACATACCCAAAAGAGATGCAACCCCAAACTTGTTCCTTGACAGAACAGTTTATGCTAGTAGGATCCTCCCAACACAACATGCTTCAAGAAACTTTCTCCCTTTGGGGCAATGAGATCTGATGCATCTTTTTCTTCAAAGAGAGTTCTTTAAGAACATCACTCTGAAAGAATAGCTCTCCCAGAAACATCGAACTGGATTTGCAAACCTCATGAACGCATCTCGGTTGTAGCCCACGCTGCCCTGGAAAATGCTTCCAAAATTATTCTAAGCCAAGACTGTGGTTGAACGCAGACGTCTGTATTCAAAGTGGTAACGTAACATGGCATGTGCACGCATGGCTCTCTTGTGACCTTCATGGCTGTCTTAGCCTATCTAGATGACCCCCAGGGGAAGTTCTCAAACCTCTAGATAAGTTGGGACTCTATAATAGAGGTAAGATAACATGCTGCCACCCAGAGTCGTTGAACTACAACTCCCATCATCTGGGATAATCCTCCATGCAGCATGAGGTTGATGGGCATGTTTGTGTACTTTCTACTTTGCTAGGCAGGTATTTGTACTTCTCTTTTGACTGAAGGATAAAACTGGGAACACTGAATGTTGACTTTTTTAACTGGTGATAGTAATGGGAAAACTTCCAAGTCTTTAATACAAAAATAAAGGGATTTCCGCCCAATTATTTAGTTCCCCCCCCACAATCATAGGGAGATAAACCTTTGAGCTTTTGCTGTTCTTGGGCAATAGGAAATCATTGTCTGTCTACCGCAAATCACTTGGAGACCTAGTATTTGGAGATGCAATTCTTCACAGAGGCCCATTACAGATGGACACTTTGTGCCGCTCTGGGGCTGATACAAAGGCTTCATTGGGTTGGGCGTCCATACATGCTCAGCCCTTCTAGCGGAGCCCGTGTGCCATCTTGCTGGCAGCCTGCCCACAGAAGGTGTGCGACAATGACATGCAGGTGTCCCTGCGCCCAAACGTCTCTGGCCAGAAGAGGTGCGATAATGATGCATGCGCATCACTATCGCGCCCCTTCCAGGAAGCTGCTTTCGGGAGCGCATCATGGGTTAACCCTAAGCTGGTTATTTTAATGCCAGATAAATGACAGAAAATGTGATGGGGGCAAATGTAGTGGGAACCACACTCCGATGTCGAATCAGTCCATTGATTTGGATCACATACCGATTTATCTGTAAGTGGGAATGAGGCCTAGGAGTCCTAGTTCAACACTCAACACACTACACCATGCTGGCTCTCGGTTGTGCATGTGCACCGTTGTACCTGTTTCTGCCTTTTTGACTGCTTTTAACTTGTGGAGTGCTTGATCGGCTTTTCTGTGAATTGTATGATTTTATTCTTTTGTCCTGGATTTGTTCTGAATTGCTTATATTGTTTAAATTGTATGCTGCCCTGGGACCTCACAATAGAGGGCATGAAGGAAATATTTTGGCAGACTGATGCAAGGCTATAAATTGCAGGATTCTATAGGATGCAGCCATGACAGTTAAAGTGAAATCATAGTGCTATAACTGGATAGTGTGAACAGGCATCCTGGCTGATATCCTGATATTTTGGAAGAAAGAAAGAAAGAAAGAGTTCTCCACTGAATCAGCAGGTGCAAAATTCAGGATGTAAAATGAATCATAGGAACAATAAAGGACTACCCAGGAAACCACATTTTCCAAAACAGTGCCATCCTCCCCTCCAAAAAATTCTTTTGTCACCCCTTGAGCATTTTACATTGTCCTGCTATTGCGATCACCAATTGCCTGATGGGTGTCATGCATGAAAAGACTATAAATTATGGGGACATTTCAGTCCCTTTCCCGAAATAAAGAGGTGAAAGCCCCTACATTTACCATTTTCTTCCTTGCCCAGACGTTGCCAGATAAGATCGAGCACATTTCGTTCCTCTCTGTCGTCGATAGCCTTGGGATCTCCCATATTTTGAGAACATCCGAACTTATTCTGCAGGAAAAAAAAATAAGGTCCCCAGTCGGAAAGCCTGATAGCAACGTCCCCTTATTGAAATGGCAAGAGCTTCTTGTTCGCATGTTAATCGGAGGCCCTTGGATCCACGCAGCTCCATCCTTTGCCGCTCATTTCATAAGCTTCGGAAAAGCAGGCCAGCTGAATGGTTTCAAGTTGCAAAATCCATTTCTTCATAGCGGCAAAACCTTCTTGTTCAGCAGTACTGTGACACCGGCTGGGCTCCCAGGGATTCACCAGATACTTTCCGAATATCTGGCTTTAGCTCATTTTGGCTTTCCATCATAATAAGGTCTTTTTGACAGTATCCAGAAGAGAATAGAGAATTCATGAATCCTATTCACCTTATGCCCTTTAAGCTCGGTGTATCCGACTGATTCAGTTAAAAATGTTCACAGAAAGAGAGATTCATGTTCTTTGGCAAGATCCCAGACTCTTCTCTCTCTCTCATATATATATATATATATATATATATATATGGGGTCCGGGAGCAAACCTGTCAGCGAAAAGTCTCTGAGCTGACATGAAAACCTTCCTGTAAATGCTATATAATGATAGGAAAAAACCCAGTGAACTGAAGAACTTTTCACATTTTTTCTAATTCTTTAGGTTTCGAGGTTTGTTTTGTTTTATTTTTGGCCTCATTTTCCTCCTCAACATAAACATATTCCCTTTAAAATGCATCTTCAAAGTCTACTCAGCCTTTGGGGACTTGACATATCAAAAGAAAACTTGCTGACATAAACTGGTATGTGGAGTTTGATCTATTCTAATATATGATTTTAATGTTTCTCATTTTCCTGGCTTGCCAACTCACATCTATCATACATTGTCACATTTTAAGTTTCCTAAATTACTGCTTTTAACTTCTTCTTTTTTTGTCACTTCCTCACCAAAGAGATATATATTCGAAAGCTCCACTATTTTCCTACTGCCATGATTGTATCTTAATATTAATAGGTCGAGGGAAAATGGAAAAATTTGCTCACTTAAGGAGACAGCAATTTTTTGATAGGGTTTTAGAGATTCAATATTGTCCTGCTTTTCAAAATCCAAAGCTTGATTTAATCTCCGGGCGCCTAAAAATGAAATTTAGGATGGCAAATCAAACAAGAGAAAGGGTGGGGATGGGGAAATTTCATTTCAATTTTTAATTATGAAACAGGGAGGGAGGGATTTTGGTTTTGCAGATAGAGAAACAATAAATCCCTTGTTGAAAAAGAGAGAGAAAATAAAACGTGGGTTATTTTTGGGGAGGTAAATTGTATTGTTTTGAGGATCAAAAGAAACATTGTAAAGTCTCTCGAGGAACACAGAAAGCCTATTTTTAATCTAGTTTGTTTTGATCTCTGTTATTTTACATTTCTTCTTTGATCTCTTTTGCCATTATTCTATAGCTGAAGCTCAGGTACGCAACCGACAATGGACAACGCACTTTTTTGTTGCTGGATAGTGCTGTGGGATTTGCCTCTCCGATTCGGCTTAGAACAAAAAATTGTGAGATGAAATGGAGGAATTCTACTCAGGGAAAACCTTCCTTCAAAATGCTGAGGGCAGTAACAAGAGCGGGTTCATTTGGGAAGGGTTTCACACATCTCTGCTGCTCATCCAAATTGTTGATCAGACTGTTCCACTATGGGCCTGAAAACATCATCTTACCACTGCTCAGTTATGGATGCCTTCAGCATGATATAGAACAATAGCGTTGGAGGAGACGCCAAGGCCTATCCAGTCCAGCCCATTCTGCCATGTAAGAAAATACAATCCAAGCACTCCCAATAGATGACCATCCAGCCTCTGTCTGAAAACCTCCGATGAAGGAGATCCACCACTCTCCAAGGCAGCGTCTTCCACTGTCGAAAAGCTCTTACCATCAGGAAGTTCTGCCTAATGTTTAGGTGGAATCTCTCTTCTTGTAGTTGGAATCCCTTGCTCAGAAAACAAGCTCAATCCATCCTCGATATGATATCGCTTCAAATATTTAAACATGACCATTGTGTCATGGCAGATGGGTCCTTGAACAGATCAAGCATGAACTCTTCCTGGAAGCCAAGATGGTCAAATTGAGGCCATTGTACTTTGGCCACATCATGAGATGGCAAGACTCATTGAAAAAAGACGATAATGCTTAGGGAGGGAGTTCCAAATTCTAGGGACAACCAACCACCAATAAGGTTCTCTCCATTGTTGCCTCCAAACAAGGCTGAGAAGGTAGTGGGCCAGAGAAAAGGGCACAAAGGCATGAGCAGGGTATGCTGGCCAACCACTTTGTATCCTACCTGGGGATCCAGCCTATTCCTGTCCTGGCACTTACCATCTCACCCATCACTGCCGAATGGACCACTACCTGGTCCACTGACTCACTCATCACAACCACTGCCCTTCTTCTTGCAAGGGCAGAAATGGGGCGCCTGGCTTCATCCATGTGCCAAATGACCCTTTCAACATTGCAGGTTACAACTGGGGTCTGTAAGTCTATAAGTACGACAGCATAAATTTGCTCATCTTGACTTCCAGGAACAGTTGGTGCTTGATTTGTTTCAAGTTGGTGCTTGATTTGTTTCACCATTTAAGCCATGCTTAAATAAGAACAGTGGTAGTGTGACAGGTAAGGGGGTGCATGGCCATTTGTATTACTGGCTGTCACAACAGGGTTTCTGAGAAATGCCACTGCAAACTGTCATTTATTTTAAACCAGGGTAAGAGCCAGTTGGACTGAGGTCAGGCTGGAACCACCAAAATGGTGTCCAGTCTACCCATTCCTAACCTGTGTTAGCCTATATTGTTTGAACAGAATGATGCTAGGCCAGAGGGGAATGATCATTTTAACCCATGTGTACAGTCCTGAAGTTCTTTAATGGGCTCCTATTGGAAGATACAGTTCTTCAAATAGCCTGGACCCAAGCTATATTTGTTGCATGAGTAATTGTAACATGAGCAAGATACGCCTGACAGGTTTTTGGTGTTATCTAAGTATCATTCCCTTTGTGCATTGAAGAGGAGATGGCCTGAGGGTAAAGGAGTGATCCAGCTCCCAAGAACTTTAATTTTCATTAAAATGTTCCTTCTGCTGTTTGCCCACTGCCAACTGCAATGCAAACACAAGTAACATTTATTTGTTTCTCAGTGCCACAAGGCACCGAGGTTAGCTATTCATCTTAACCTTCCATTTGGAGGCCTAACTTAATTTTGACTTAATTAACAGGATGCTGTTTGGTATTTTTCACAGGGAAAAATGCAAATAAATATGAGAATCCATCACTGGAAATTTGTCTTAATTAACGTGATGTTCGCTAGGTGATTTCATGCCATCCAAACCACAGTGGACTCCTGAACGGAGGGCCGTAATGGGAAGGAGAGAAATGGCTCCAAGAGCTAATTGCAATGGGTCCTGAAGAAGTTTCTCTAAATTAAATGCAAATTATGTTATAGGATAGGATGCATGGCATATCATTTGCAACACTCTTCCGCTGCATTCCCTCTTTGTTATCAAATATTTCCCAAATGCAAAGTATTTCAAGATGCAATTATTCTTCACCCCCTTATTAATGTCATCATTGGGCCTGGATCTCTAACACAAGAAGCCCTGGAGCGGAGGATTGTGTAAGGCTCACACACAAGGCTTTAGCAGTTCAAATAGCATTGTGCTTTAAATAAATGCCCCTCTTTCATAAAACAAGCATGCCCAGTCAGCAAGGTTCCCTGCTCTCAGTGCCTGGGTCCTCTTCTCCAGTCCTCCAAGTGGCAGGAAAGAATTTCAAGATGAGAGCATTGCTTTGCAAAACACGCATGGAATTGTGTGTGCATTTGAGCCAACCTAGTGTAATGGTTTGGATATTGAACTAGGACTCTCAGACACCAGGAACCTCACTCAGATGTGGAAACCTATGGAGCAAGTCACACTCTCTCAGCCTCAGAGGAAGGCAATGGCAAACTCTTGTGAACAAATCTGAACAACCCATCCCCCTATTTTTTAGACCAAGTGTACTGTACTGGTTTGAATGTCGGACTAGGGACTCCATGAGACCAGAGTTCAATTCCCCATCCAACCATGGAAACCCACTGAGGGATCTTTGGCAAGTCACACTCTCTCTCACTCTAAGAGGAAGGCAATGGCACATCTTCTGTGAATAAATCTTGCCAAGGATATCATGTAATAGGCTCACCATAAGTCAGAAATGACATGAAGACACACAACACCACCAAGAAATTGGACTTTGGCAGATGGACACCTTACCAAGAAACCCCCCAGGAGAGGAGCAATATAAAATGGAGTTGATTTGAAGCCATATATCAATAACTATATATGTACATTCCTCATTTTTGCACATGCAGATTTGGTTGAACAGTTGGTTTCATATTTGGGTGTGCATTCAATTGTACTGTTTTGCTGTTCAACATGAGGGTTATGTAGCACAATCAATGAATGATTCCTCACCCAGAGCTTTATGAGGCACACCCTGATGCAGGATCTTTGCCAACAAATAATTACAGTTTTGTGATCGTCTTTTTTGATCAAGTCCAGTTGATAGGCCTGCTGAGCCTTACCTGGATGAAAATAACGTGACCACACTTACCCCTATTTTGGTGGCCTCTCATGAAGAAGACCATCACATGTTAATCATGGGACTGCCTTTAGAAAATTGACAAACTACACTTGGTCCAGAAGAGGGCAGCAATGCTGGAGAAACCAATACTAAGGAGTATATTGCATGGCTTAATAATCTGGTCTGCCTCTCTCTGGTTTAAGTCTTAATTCGGGCTGCATCCAGATCTTATCAAAAGGTTTTTGTCACAGAATCTGCTGCCCGAATACATCCCAGGTGCATCCCTGCTTCCAGGAGCACTTCAGTGGCCATTTTCTTAAGCCAGAAAACTCCTGGATCCAAAAAGAGCCATGAGGAGCGCTGCTGGACTCGAGATGTGTTTCGGTGGCAGATTCGGCAGCAAAAACCCTCTGATAAAATCAGGATGAAGCCCGAATTAAGACTTAAGATGGATAGAGGTAAAATGGATTATTAAGCCATGTGATAAGCTCCTACTGGTATATTAATGGCTCCAGGACTTTAACTGCTAGAGTTCAGGCTTTAATTGCTAAGAGTTAAGGCTTAATTTTATCTCAGATTCATTTATTTGTCTTTTGAGTAGTCCATGATATCCACAGAACGCTCCTCCAGCACCACATTTCACATGAAGTAGGTATGCTTCTTTGTTTTTTGGCCTTCGGAAGAGTTTTGCCCCAGCAAAGTATCACACGACAATACAAGACAATACTAAAAATGCCTTAAGGTTTGTCCTGTTTTACCTTTTAAACTTTTCCTACTCCTCCAATACTTTGGGGAAGCAACTGGAACCATTGGCAACTGAAGGGAAAACTTGCCCTAGCCACCCTGTCAGTTCTGAGACCCCCATAGCAAGTCAGTGGGTCCTCTATGTAGGTGATTCTCAAACTCTAGTCCCCCAGATGTTTTGAACTTCAGTTCCCAGAATCTCTGAACCTCATCCAAGCTGGCTGGTGCTTCTGGGAGCTGATGACAAGAATACCTGGAGGACCAAAGTTTGGGAACCATTCCTTTATGTCCATGTGTATGTGCCTTCAAGTCACCTGCCGACTTTTAGTGACAACTAGGTTTATCTTCAGCAAGGAACCCTCAGATGTGGTTTGGCCAGTCCTTTCTTCTGTATCATAGCCTACAGCACCTGGAATGATCTGCCTGAGGAGCTCCATGATATGGCCAGTTTAGTCAGCTTTTAAAAAGCTGTCAAGATGGATCTCTTCTGGCAGGCCTTTCCTGAATAGTAAACCCGACCACCAACAAACTGTATTATCCCTTTGAGTACGTTGTAGACTCTTGAATTGTCCTTTGAATGTGACGTTGTTTATTTTAATGTATGTTTCAACAGTTAATTGTTTATTAATTTTATGTTTTAGGGGAGGGTGGGAATATTGGGATAAGAGGGTTGTATGTATCTTTTAATCTGTAAGCTGCCTCGATTGTCATGGACAGAGAGGTGGGATATAAATAAAGTTTTATTATTTGTTTGTTTATTTTTTATTATTTATATTTATAAATATTTATATTTATTTATATAAATTTATTTATATATATTTATTATTTATATAATAAATACATTGTAATATATACAATGTATTTATTACATTGGTGGTCTCCTATTGAAGTGCTAACCAGGGCTGACCCTGCTTGGCTTCCAAGATGGGACATGATCCGGTGCCTTTAAGGTATTTCAGTTTTCCATATTACCCAATAGAAAAGAAGCCATTTTGCTCAGCTTCTCTAAACGCAGGTGATGTTTTGTTATTTCTCGGCAGGCCTTCTGAGCCAAAGTCCCTTTGCAAAGTCTGAAAGACCTTTAAGCGGACAATTAATTGACATTTCCCTTTCTGCGAAGCAGGC
Organism: Sceloporus undulatus; assembly: GCF_019175285.1. NCBI lineage: Eukaryota > Metazoa > Chordata > Lepidosauria > Squamata > Phrynosomatidae > Sceloporus > Sceloporus undulatus. Next base: position 37,203,150 of record NC_056529.1, on the reverse strand, counting down.
GGAAGCCCTAAAGCTCCCTCCTCTCTCTCTTTTTAAAAAAGAAATCATTATCTAGAATTATATAATGTCTCCCTCCTCCTTTCATAATGGTCCACAGTTCAGCTGAGAGTGAACTGCTTTCTCAGCAGCTCTGTTAGGTAATTCTCATTTAAGGCTTTGGCGTGATCGTTGTCTCTCAGTTGTCAGGGAGCATTCGGAGAGAGATTGGTGATGCTGTGTCCCGTTTGGCAAAATGTCACTTTATTTTTAGGTGTGGGCTGTGAAGAGGAGATGCCTCTCCACCTCCACCCCTTGCCGCAAAGGAGCATTACAGAGAAATACGATGAACAGGGCAAATGGGAAGCCGTGTAAACTTCACTATGGAGGACCTCGGATAGGCATGGAATCTCTCCTTGGGAGACTTTTTGCAAAGCCTTCCCAAAATGCTGTGAGCTTTGCTCAAAATATTGTGGTGTTCCTCCTGAGCTGAGACTTTTTTTCAGGTGAAACTGACAGGCAAGTGAAAGGCACAAGAACGGCGGATGCTCGCTTATTCAGCCCAAGACGTTTTCTTGCCAGAGGCAAAAATGGAGCCTCCTCTGCCTCAGATCGCATGCAGAAGCCATCCAGAGTGGCAAAAAGAATTTTACTACAGTACTAACAAAAAATTTGGACCTTCCAACATTCTTCAGATCAAAACTGGGACACACCTGGCTGATTGATATAGTGTAGTCTAGACTGGGGGGGGGGGGGGGGAATTCAGTATTAATGTGAGGTTGAACACAGGAGCCCTGGTGGCACACTGGTTAAATGTGAACACCAGCCAGCCAGCTTCCTGAGAGGAACCTCTGCTGAATGCTGACCTTCCCTCCTCTTCCCACTGTTCTGGGACTCCTTGGAAGTAGCAGCAACAGCTCCAGCTCAGCAGAGAGAGAGGCGGGGCTTGCCTTTCCCCTTAAAAGGGCACTGTCTCAGCCTTCTCCTCCCTTGTGAACACCAGCCAGCCAGCTTCCTGAGAGGAACCTCTACTGAATGCTGACCTTCCCTCCCTCTTCCCACTGTTCTGGGACTCCTTGGAAGCAGCAGCAGTAGCATCTCCAGCTCAGCAGAGAGAGAGAGGCGGGGCAGTAACCCCTAAGACATCCGGAAGCTCCCATAGCTACCCTTCTCCTCCGTCAACTCCCTCATGTCTTGGGATCGTCACCCCATCCCTTCCAGCACTCTTGGACTGTATCTTTATTTTTCTGCTTTTCTCTTTTCTACATTTTCTCCTGCCATCTGTTTGTCACCCAAACCTCTCTTCTCCATGGCTCCTCGCACCTCTCCTTCTCCTTATCTCATCCCTATCCGCCCCCTCCCTATCTCCCAACTCCCATTCTCTTGCGCTCTCTGGAATTGCCGCTCCGCTGCCCCAAAAGCAGCGGCAATCCATGATCTTTTTCGATCACAATCATTTAATCTTCTTGCCCTCACTGAAACCTGGCTTCCGGCCCACGATACCGCTACCTCTGCTGCCCTTTCTTTTGGCGGTCTCTCTTTTACCCACACTGGCCGCCCTGAGGGTCGCGGAGGAGGGGTCGGCATCTTATTGTCAAAGACCTGCCAGTTTCAGGTTCTCTCTCCTCCCCCCAGTTATTCCTTCTCCTCATTTGAATTACACTCCATTAGACCCTTTTTTCCTCTGCAACTTCGGATTGCCATCATCTATCGTCCTCCTGGTTCAGCGTCTCAGTTTTTCACAGATTTTGAATCTTGGTTCACATTTTTTCTTTCAGATACTGTCCCCTCCCTGATTTTAGGTGACTTTAACATCCACCTCGACGATCCCCAGAATTCCTCAACCTCTCGCTTCAGTTCTCTCTTAGCTTCCTTCGGTCTCCAACCCCATTCCAACTCTCCAACCCATTCCCTTGGTCACTGTCTCGACTTAGTTCTCCCCTCCAAGTGTGTCGTGTCTGACTACTTGGCTTCTGATTTCCCACTATCTGACCATCACCTACTTTCCTTTACTCTTACCTACATCCCTCCTCCCTGTCATACCGTCCTCCGCCAGTTCCGCGATCTTCATTCTCTTAACCTTAACCATCTCACTCAGTCCTTG
>NC_056529.1:37138540-37186070 GCF_019175285.1 Sceloporus undulatus | reverse complement strand
GCATGATCAGGTAAACACACAACAATGAGTAGGCTGCCATCACCTCGTAAACAACTCTATCATATTGTGTAATAGAGCACCACATTCAAAACATATTAGTTCAAAACCACAATCATCTTCCTTGGTCCAGGCCTTGGAGGTAGAGAGGAACTTCTGGACCTCTTACCCTTTCCCTCCACCACTCCCTTCTCCTTCTGTGTCATGTCTTTTTAGATTGTAAGCCTGAGGGCAGGGAATCGTCTAACTAAAAGATTGTATGTACAGCGCTGTGTAAATTTACAGCGCTTCATAAATAAAGGTTAATAATAATAATAATAATAATAATAATAATAATCATACAAAATGTAAATGCTATTGCTATTGCTAGAACACATCAGCTAGGAGAGGCTGCAGCAGATTGCTTTTGCCTGAGCCTCCTGGGAAAGGGAAGACTTCATCTTCCCCTCTCCTCTCCTGTTGAGGCAATTCACTCAAAGCTACTTTTGCACTTTGAACTCAGTTTGCAGCAATTGAAGTAACCAAGGGCAAGGGAGGAGAGTAGGTATAGGTTCAATACTAGGAAATATAGGCCCCGCACAGATGGGCCAAAATAAAGCTGCTTCAGGTCACTTTGGAGGCATGCTGCTTAAATGATGCATGCATACTAAGAGTCTGGAAGCCACGTGAAACCATGATCCAGTCCTAAGGACTGGAGCATAGCTTTGGCGCAGCTTCTGTACTCTTAGGACACATGCATCATTTAAACAGCATACCTCCAAAGTGACCTGAAGCAGCTTTATTTTGGCCTGTCTGTATGGGGCCATAGTTTGTTGTGGCAACAGAGCTCTCTGACAGAGAAGGCTAAATATCTCCCAAATCTACAAATCTATAAATTTACAGCTCTACAAAACCACAACTCTACAAATGAAAGAGGGAGAAGCCTCTAATTTTGCAACTGACCAAAATGTACATTCATCAAATGTCGTAAAAAAATTCATCCAAATTTCAAAACTGTACATGTAGATATGTCTCGGTCATTGCAATTGTGCATTAATATATATATATATAGTTTTGCATGTCCATTCATGCAGTGTGTTACAGTTCACTAATGCACAAACATAAGGATTGTTACCCTTTGTCTCCTTGATGTAAGCTCTTGAGCCATATTTTTAAAATGTGAATTGGTCAAATGCATACCATCGGGAAGATATTTTGCAAAAGCACACTTCAATCCCTGGGGGAAAGGTGCACCAATTAAACATGTTGCATAAATAAATGTACAACTTAAGGGGATGCATTAAAAATGAGGGGATTCCAGTGCAGGAAGAAAACACAAAGAGCAGGAAGATGATACTGTCATTATACAAAAACAAAAGGACAGAAAGAAAATGTAGGTGGGATTTGGAAAAAGTCAGAACAATCAAACCTGGGATATTTTCAGATCCTTAAAAGAAGCAAGTGTTTGTGAGTGTCTTCAGCTTAGCCAATCTTTTTCCTCCATCTTTCTTCTCAACGCATCAAATCAAAGATGAAACTCACCTTCCAGTTTGTGCTTGGCGACATTTATCAAGATCATGCTCCTCCAAAACAGATTCATTACATTCATTCTCATGAAGGATCTCCATATATATATTTGGTTCTTTGTAGTATGGATGCACCGTGCAAATTTAAATTTAAAATTGCCCTTCACAGCAGGAAGGGCCGCATTTAAAGTCAAGCCTGTCCTCATCAGGGAGTGACATATTGGCAGCGGGGCAATCCTTGGATGGGCTAATTCATAATTTATTCCAATGATAAAAAGGCACTTCTGTCTTAAAGTCAACAGCTGAATCCTTTAGCAGCATCAGGGGGAAATTAAATTGGAAGGAAAATGACACTTGTGTGAATTTTCACATTATTTCTGAGTTCACCAAATGTGCTTTTTAATATATTTTTTTCAAAAAGGTTATATCTCTGAAAATTGCAGAGGTGTCATTTTTAGAAGAAGAAGTGTCTGCAATGATGTGGCTCTGAACGCATATAATTCCATTTTATTTTGAAATCTAGGGAGCATTGGACCTGGCTAATATTCAGATGGAAGACAACCAGGAACACTAAAAACCTCCAGGTAAGGCTAGGAAAGAATTTTGCTACTCAAAGTCCCATGAGTGTTGAACTATGAATCTCAAGACCAGGGTTCAAATCCCCGCTCAGCCATGGACCTTGGACAAGTCACACTCTCTCAGCCTCAGAGGATGGCAAACCTCCTGTGAACAAATCTTGTCAAGGGTCGCCATAAGTCAGAAATGCCTTGAAGGCACACAACAATAAGGTAAGATGTACATAGAAAAAAGAAGCAATAAATAGAATGGTAGAATTGATATCAGCGTGTGTAGACTATATCAAAATATTTAGTGTATAGACTCATGTATAGGTCTAGACATTTAGGTTAAAAAATTGACCCAAAAGAACTGAGTCGAGTTATCCACGGGTCAATGTAAGTACTGTATTTTAACTCTCATATATATATATATATATATATATATATATATATATATATATATATATGGTGAAATGCAAGAATTTAATCTCCCCTGGAAGCAACAACCCCCTTCTACTCTCTCATCCATCCAACCTTTAGTATGAATACAACAAATAGCTATGCCCACTAGAATTTTGTAAGTTCTTTGGTATTGTTTTCCTTTACTTCATCCTTTACCTCCTTCATTACATGCCCCAAAGTTTTACACTTGACTTATATACGGGTCATATCAAAATCCTGCCCTTGACTTATATATGAGGTCGACTTATAGTCAAGTATATACAGTAAATATAAGAAATGAAGCATCACTTGAAATTAGTATTCATCTTATCCGAATGCATTACTCCAAATGTTTCTGTGAGTTGGAGGAGTTGGTATCCACATGACCCTATGATGGTTACAACGGCTCCTAAAAGGAAACCAAGGGGGGATACAGACGGGTGGCTCCATGGTGCCCGTTTTTGCCCCTCATCAGCACCACGCCAACCCCACAGCGTGGTACTGATGCACGCCCTAAAAAGAAGCCACCTAGAGCGGCTTCTTTTTAGGAGCGCCATAATGGCACTCGCGTGTGTTGATGACACCACTTCCGGCGAGTGCCGTTTGGGCGCATGGATGCCCATGCATCATCATCACATGCTCCATGCGGGTGGGGTACCAGCAAGATGGCACATGGACTCCACTAGAAGGGCCCAGCCCTCCAGAGCCCTAAAATCAGCCCCAGGATGGTGCTTTTGGCCATCTCTATCAGGCCCAAGTTTCTGTAAAAATGATCCATCTGAAAGACTGATGTGGCACACAGATCTTTATTGTAAAATCTTTGACAGGGGTAAAGAGGGAAATATAGAAGTTCTTCTTTGGATGCGATGGAGAACTGAAAGGAATGAGGAGCTTTTGTGGTTGGTTAGCCCTCCAGAAACTTCTACAAATTCAAGGAGGAGACACTTTGTCCAAGTTACGATGTAACACTCAGGATGAACTCTGTCTTTTCTGTTTTTGCTTTGTGCAATGCTGTAAACACTTTCAAGGGAACAAAGCATTTTTCCCCCTCTTGCTAAAAAAAAAAAAAAGACCAAATCAAGTCTTTTTAAAGCATGCAATTCAGTAGAAATCTAGCAATTTTATTGCACTGCACTTCCCAGACTTGAAGCACCGTGATCAAGAAGGAGATTAAACCATTTCACAATGGGATAGACTATTGCTTCAGTTTGCAGAATCACGTGGAATGCTATCAAGGTAATCACAAGGCTCCCCCTCCAACACTTCTTACTTTAATATTTAGATTCTTTAGCCTCCAGAGTACTTCCTTTCACTTATCAGGTTTACAAGAAGGGAGAGCTGAGAGATTTACTGAGTCAATATATAGCTTGCTGCATTGCATCTCGCATCCCGAGCTACTGCCAAATTATAAATTAATCTGGATTGGCATGATAAACGTAGAGGTGCCAGAAGGTGATGTGTAAACAAAGTAAACTCTGAAATAGTCAGGATTTGGCAGGCTGAAGAATAGGTACCAACGGTACAAAAGTTAGGATGTGTTCCTTCTCAGAAAGGCATCTAGTGGTGCGGGACAGGCTGTCCAAAAAGGATGGTCTCCCAGCGCCTAGTTTTGGTCTGTGGGGAAACCATAGCCTCCATTCAAAAAGGACGGTCTCTCAGCACCTAGTTTTGGTCCATGGGGAAACCATAGCCTCCGTCCAAAAAGGATGGTCTCTTGGCGCCCAGTTTTGGTCCGTGGGGAAGCCACAGCCTCCAGACTATGAGACTTAATAATAATAATAATACTGTTTATTTATAGCCCACTTTTCCAAAGGAGATCAAAGCGGGTTACAACAAGGGTATAAAACATTATACAATTTAACAAACAGTATATACACATCATAAAAACACTCTAGAGTTAAAAACACCATAAAATTACAGAGAATAAAAAACCAAAACAAAACTAGCTGGAAGACAACTTATATGATTGGGAGAGAGCAGATATCACGACACATGGGGGAAAGCCTATTGGAAGAGATAGGTCTTGAGTTTCTTCCTAAACAGGTCAAGAGCGGAGCTCGCCGGGAAGGGAGTTCCAGAGCTGCGGGGCCGAGTTGGAAAACACCATCTGTGCAGTCAAGGTGTACTTCGACTTAGGAACCCTCAACAATTGCTTCCCAGCCGATCTGAGAGTGCGAGGCGGATTATATGGGGAGAGGCGGTCCTCCAAGTACCCTGGGCCCAAGCCATTTAGGGCTTTATAGATAATAACCAACACCTTGTATTGCGCCCGGAAGCGAATGGGCAGCCAATGAAGATCTTGCAAAATAGGTGTATTGTAGCTAGTCCTGGAACATCCAGTGACTAACCTTGCTGCCATGTTCTGTACTAATTGAAGCTTCCGGGTTTGGTACAAGGGTTGCCCCATGTAGAGCGCGTTACAGAAATCCAACTGAGAAGTTACCAGAGCATGCACCACCGTTTCAAGGTCCCCCCAGCCCAGGTAGGGTCGCAGCTGGTGTATCAGCCGAAGCTGATAACAGGTGCTCCTGACTGTCGCATCCACCTGAGATGTGAGGTGGAGCGACGAGTCCAGAAGCACCCCCAGACTGCGAACTGAGTCCTTCAGGGGGAGCGTGACCCCATTCAGGACAGGTGGAGAAATCTCCTTTCCCAGCCAGGAGAACCTATCATGAGTACTTCCGTTTTCTCTGGATTCAAACTGAGTCTGTTTTCCCTCATCCAGCCCATTACCGACTCCATACAGGCATTTAGAGGAGAGATGCCATCCCTAGTCACTGCATCAGTCGGAGACACAGAGAAACATATTTGGGTGTCATCAGCATACTGATAACATGTCGCCCCGTGTCTCCAGATGATCTCTCCCAGCAGTTTCATGTAAATGTTGAATAGCATGGGGGACAGAATGGCTCCTTGAGGGACACCAGATGTAAGCGCCCTCTTATCGGAGCACACGTCCCCCAGCTGCACCATCTGGAATCTGCCTGAGAGGTAGGAACGGAACCACTGGAGTGCAGTGCCCCCGATACCTAACTCCCTGAGGCGTTCCAGAAGAATACCATGGTCAATGGTATCGAAAGCTGCTGAGATGTCCAAAAGCACTAACAGGGACACGCTACCCCTGACCAAATTCAGTCAGTCATTCAAGGTGCATTCTGCCATGAGGTTTGTAGAGATAGATAGATAGATAGATAGATAGATAGATAGATAGATAGATAGACAGACAGACAGACAGACAGGGAGATAGATAGAGAGATAGAGAGATAAACCGCAGAGTGGGGGTCAGGGAATAGGTTCTCACACACAAATAGGGAAGAGATAGATACCCATATAGAGAGAGGAAGTAGAGATATAGATAGACAGTCATTTGGGGAATAGGGGCTGCCACCATGAGGAATGGGCCGGATGGTCACGTATTGGAGATAGGCAGTTTTATGAGGTGTTGTTGGGTAACTGATACCAAAGATGCATACAGTCTTAGATCTCTCCTTGGTAGAGGATCTAGGAACCAAATGGTCAACACCCCCCCTCCTTTCCCCCTTAAGAACAAAGGGAGAACTTCTACATCAAAGGCTGAGTGAAGGGAAACCAACTCAAAGGGAGGGGTCTGGGGAATTGTAAAGTGCGGTCTCTATGTGGAGTTCCTCAGATTCAGCAAAGATGTGGCCAGGAATGCTTTACTCTATCTTTATAATAAACTTTCTGGTTTACCTGAAGTTTGTTGTGGAATTTTGGTCAGAGCAATCCCAAGTCTCACAGTTTGCTGAATCTCACATCTTCACGACGTCCAAGGAATCCCTGCCACTGGAAGAGATGCCAGTTGGCTCAGATGAAATCTTGGAGGGGGAGAAAACCCTAGAGGCCGGTGAGCAGTGGAGAGCCAAGCCCAAACAAAGGGGCGATGGAGCAGGTCTGCCGGAGGACCTGTGGTTCCCACCTCCGGAGGACGAGAAGAAATGCCGCAGAGCAGGCAGAGTAACGGCTTGGGACCAAGCCGTGGGAGAGGCCATGCTGTGGGCACCAAGGGAGGAGAACCTGGCAGATGAGGTGGCCAGCCTTAAGGAGGATCTGAGGGAACTGAAATCCCTGATGTCTCACCTGACTACCAGAGAGTTGGAGACAAGAGAAGGGAGACCGAACGAGGCGCAACTGGAGGTGACTTACTCCACTCCCAAACCAGCAACAGAGTCGTTAGGCGAGGGTCTGGAGGAGGAGAGCAATGAGGAGGCAGAGGCGACCTCGCGACCCCCCTCGCGTCAAGGCAGACTGAACGCAGCCCCCAGAAGGGGGAGAGAGGAAGCTGAGGCATTGAGGGAGCTCCTGGCGAGTAAACTGGAAGCCAAATTTAATGGGGATCCTGAGCAGCTCCTGTTCTTGCTGGCGCAGGTGGCGGGGCATATGAGGACTCGAGGAGGTAAATCAGAAAGTTTATTATAAAGATAGAGTAAAGCATTCCTGGCCACGTCTTTGCTGAATCTGAGGAACTCCAAATAGAGATAACACTTTACAATTCCCCAGACCCCTCCCTTTGAGTTGATTTCCCTTCACTCAGCCTTTGATGTAGAAGTTCTCCCTTTGTTCTTAAGGGGGAAAGGAGGGGGGGTGTTGACCATTTGGTTCCTAGATCCTCTACCAAGGAGAGATCTAAGACTGTATGCATCTTTGGTATCAGTTACCCAACAACTACTCATAAAACTGCCTATCTGCAATATGTGACCATCCGGCCCATTCCTCATGGTGGCAGCCCCTATTCCCAAAATGACTGTCTATCTATCTCCCTATCTCTCTATCTCCCTATCTATCTATCTCTACAAACCTCATGGCAGAATGCACCTTGAATGACTGACTGACTGAAGGTGGATTCTGACAGTCCATGCCTAAACAGAGATCATCGACCAGGGCGACCGTGACAGTTTCAACTCCATAGCCTGCCCGGAAGCCAGTTTGAAATGGGTCTAGAAAATCCATTTCATCCAAGATTGCATGAAGCTGGAAGGCAACTGCCCTCTCGATCACCTTCCCTAAAAAAGCCAGCAGCAAAACAGGCCGATAATTATTTCGAATCAGGGCGTCTAGGGAGGGCTTTTTTAACAAAGGTTTTACAGTGGCCAATTTTAGACTAGATGGAAACCACCCTTCCCTGAAAGATGAATTAATTATACGACGTAGCATACTAGTTACAGCCGTTCCCCCTGAGCTGCCAGCCATGAAGGACAGGGATCAAGAGAGCATGTCGTCTTCCTAACACTTCCAAGAATCTTGTCCGCTTCCTCAGTACTCACAGACTCAAAATGATCCAGTATAACAAAGTTCACGGAAGGTCTGGAGACCTCTACTCTGGATTCTGAAGAAATACTGGCGTCGAGATCAGCCCCTATCCGAGAGATTTTATCTGCGAAGAAGTTGTTAAACTCGTCACAGCAGCCTTTGGATGGTTCAAAAATAAGGTTCAGGGAGGGGGGCAGTTGGGTAAGCTCCCTCACTACCCTGAACAGCTCTGCCAGACGCGACTCCGCGGACGCAATACGTGCAGCATAGAACGAATGCTTTGCTGCACTTATTGCCACTCCATAGGTCTTCAAATGGGACTCTAGGAGTGCCTTGTCGGCTAAGTGCTGGTGTCTTCGCCAGTTGCGCTCTAGTCGTTGCAGAATCCACTTCCTTTCCCTGAGATCTTCCGTATACCAGGGTTGTTTTTTGGAAGCAGGCCTGAAAGGACGCTTGGGAGCGATACTGTGTATAGCCCTGGAGAGATCAATATCCCAGGTGTTAGTCAGGGCATCAACAGAATCACCGCCAGTTCCAACCATATACCCCTCTAGGGCTTCTTGGAACCTTCTGGGTTCCATTAGCCTTCGAGGGTGGACCATCCTAATAGGTCCGCCACCCCCGGGAGGGATTTGGGTGGATGCCTTGAATTCAGCCTCGACCAGAAAATGATCCGTCCATGACAAGGCGGAGACATTAGTTACCCCCGCTCACGGAATCTGCATGTCCGTACAAAAGACGACACCAAGCGTATTACCAGCCAAGTGCATAGGCCCTGAGACCAGTTGGGACAGGCCTATGGCAGTCATGGTAGCCATGAACTCCCGAGCTGCACCATTTGGACCTTGGCTGGCCTCAAAGGGGATGTTGAGGTCCCCCAAGACAAGAAGCCTAGAGGACTCCAGCACCAGCTCCAAGACCAGCTGTGTCAGCTCGGCCAGGGAGTCTGTTAGCGCATGGGGTGGCCGGTAGACCAACAGAATCCCCAAACTGTCCCTGGCCTTCAGGGTCAGGTAAATACATTCCATATAGTCAGTTTGTCGGACATGGTTCCTGGTCAAGGAAAGGGTGTTCTTATGGATCAAGGCAACACACCTCCCCCCGCCCACCTAACCTGGTCTGGTCCTTGACTGAGTACCCAGCCGGAAGGGCCTGTGCCCACACCGCTTCGCTTTCAGGCCCAAGCCAGGTCTCAGTAATGCAAGCCAGGTCACAGCACTTATCCTCTATCAGGTCATATATGATGTGGGACTTATTCCTTACAGACCTGGCATTGCACAGGAGCAGAGACAGGGTTTGTGGTACAGTTGGACTGACCCTCAGATCTCTTTGGTTAGGAGAGTGGATGGAAGGAACGATAGATATTACGCATCGATCTTGCCTTCCCTTCTGACTTCCCCGCAGACCAAAAAGAACCCACAAACAGCAGGTTCTTCTTGCGATGCCATTATGACGTCGCGACGTCATAATGGCACCACGATGTGTGGACGCATCTGGCACGTAACAATGGTGGCAGTGCCATTTTGACGCCCTTGTCACGTGTGAGGGACGAGGGGCATCTAGAAGTGCTGCCCCTCACATGTGACAAAGGCATCCTTTCGCATCCACCTGGACCAGGCATAGTACAACCAAAACTGGATGAAATTCCTCCCCTAACCTTCTTTAAGCGAAAGTATATTTATAGTTTTTTTGTGGGTTTTTTGGGCTATGTGGCCATGTTCTAGAAGAGTTGATTCCTGATTTTTCTAGAACATAGCCACATAGTCCGAAAAACCCACAAAAAAACTATGGATGCCGGCCATGGAAGCCTTCGGAAGACAACCTGCTCTCTCGATCCCTGTCCCTCATGGCTAGCGGCTCAGGGGGGACCGGTAGTAACTTCATTGTTACACCGGATTATTAACACATCTTTGAGGGAAGGACAATTTCCATCCAGCTTAAAATTGGCCGTAGTAAAACCTTTGCTGAAAAAGCCTTCCCTCGACCCCCTGATGCATAATAATTATCGGCCTGTATCGCTACTGCCATTTTTTGGGGAAGGTGATCGAGAGGGCGGTTGCAATCCAGCTTCAATCGATCCTGGAGGAAACGGATTATCTTGATCCATTTCAAACCGGCTTTCGAACGGGCTACAGGGTTGAGACTGCCATGGTCGCCTTGGTCGATGATCTCCGTCTGGGCATGGACAGGGGTAGCGTGTCCCTGTTAGTGCTCTTGGACATCTCAGCGGCTTTCGATACCATAGACCATGGTATCCTTCTGAGACGCCTGGCAGAGGTGGGAATCGGGGGCACTGCGCTCCAGTGGTTCCGGTCCTATCTCTCTGGGAGGTCCCAGATGGTGCAGCTGGGAGACATGTGCTCCGATGAGAGGCCCTAACATCGGGGGTCCCTCAGGGGGCCATTCTGTCTCCCATGCTCTTTAACATTTACATGAAACCGCTGGGAGAGATCATCCGGAGACATGGGGCGCGGGGTTATCAGTACGCTGATGACACCCAAATAGTCTTCTCTATGTCTCTGACTGATGCAGTGACCGGGGATGGCATCTCTCCTCTCGTGGCCTGCCTGGAGTCGGTAATGGGTTGGATGAGGGAAAACAGACTCAGCCTGAATCCAGAGAAAACGGAAGTACTTGTGATAGGTTTACCCGGCCCAGGGACGGTGGTGGTTCCACCTGTTCTGAACGGGGTCACAGTATGCAGTCTGGGGGTGCTCCTTGACTCGTCGCTCCATCTTACTTCTCAGGTGGATGCGACGGTCAGGAACGCCTGTTATCAGCTTCGGCGGATACGCCAGCTGTGTCCCTACCTGGACCGGAGGGACCTTGAAACTGTGGTACACGCTCTGGTAACCTCTCGTTTGGACTTCTGCAATGTGCTCTACATGGTGCAACCCTTGTACCATACCCGGAAGCTACAATTAGTGCAGAACATGGCAGCATGTCTGGTCACTGGTACGTCCAGGACCAGTCATATAACACCGGTGCTAAAAGATCTCCATTGGCTGCCTATTCGCTTCCGGGCGCAATACAAGGTGTTGGTTATGACCTATAAAGCCCTAAATGGCTTGGGCCCAGGGTATCTAGAGGACCGCCTCTCTCCATACAATCCGCCCCGCACACTCAGATCTTCTGGGCAGCAACTTCTAAGAGTTCCAGAGGCTAGGCTGACATCTACTTCGAGGAGGGCCTTTACCATCTTGGCCCCAACCCTCTGGAACTCGCTGCCCGCCGAGCTCCGCTCTGCCGCCTCCTTAGCCCAGTTTAGGAAGGGGTTAAAAACCTTATTATTCGAGCAGGCTTACCCCTGACTCTTAGCCCCTGACCGCTTCCTGACCTCTTCTTCTATGTCAGCATGGCCACTGGCATGAGTGTTTTTTAATTCTTTTTTCTGTGTAATTGTTGGTTTTAGTGGAATGTTTTTATTGTATTTTGATATATGTTGTTAACCGCCCTGATGTATGAAGGGCGGTATATAAATAAACTATTATTATTATTATTATTATTATTATTATTATTATTATTATTATTTTCAACTTCACAAAAGTATATTTGCTTCAATAATTCACTCCAAACTCAAGCTGATGGTCTCTCAGCTAATGTGCCCATGGCTGTAACATGTTTTAAGCCCCTTTGATATTGTTGGTGTGTAAATGATAAAGAGGAATGAAATTGTACCTTGCATCCTTGCTGATTCTCTCACTACATTCAAGCCAAGTCTTAACCTGGGATGTATAGCCTTCTGGGATATAAGCATCACATTCCCATTTCCATTCCTACTTTCTGTTGAGACTCTACACATCGCTGGGGTTAGGGGCACAGGACCCCTATGAATGTGGGAAAACTGCAAATAAAAAAGCAACCCAATTTTTTTTAACCCGATAGAACAACTCTAAGAATCTCTTGGTCCTCCAGGGCAATTCTATGGTCAACGTCAGCCAGAGGTTAACCGTGAAATTGCACTGGAGGAATTACAAATGCTTAGAGAACGGTTCTTGCTAGGAACCTCTAGGTCAGGGATGGTGAACCTATGGCATGCGTACCAGAGGTGGCACTCAGAGCCCTCTCTGTGGGCACATGTGCCGTCACCCCAGCACAGAGTTTGTCAGAGTTTCTTACTAGAAACCCAGAGGGACATGGCACTTTGTAATAAATAAGTGGGTTTTGGGTTGCACTTTGGGCACTTGGCTTCCAAAAGGTTCACCATCACTGCTCTAGGCCCTCCTATGTGACTTTTGGCAGAAGTTGACAATAGAGTCATGTTGGAGGACCTTGAGATTCCTAGAGAGAACATATCAACCAAATCTGTGAATAACCCAAAAGTCAAAGATGCAAATGTGGAGAGCCATGATTTTCAAGCTGAAACTAGCAACTTCGGTGAAGTCATGTTCATTGTTTCTGTTGTGAAGTCGAAGGCTTTCATGGCCGGCATCCATAGTTTTTTGTGGGGTTTTCGGACTATGCAGCCATGTTCTAGAAGAGTTTCTTCCTGATGTTTCGGCAGCATGAAGATGCCAGCCACAGATGCTGGCGAAACGTCAGGAAGAAACTGTTCTAGAACGTGGCCACATAGCCTGAAAAATCCACAAAAAACTATTGTTTCCGTTCTTTTTAAGAATGTGAATATTCACCTTTTGAAAACAAAACATGCTCCTGGATGAATTAGGTGATCCCATGCAATCCGGAAACACAAAGGATCATGCCTGCCATGATGATGCCACTGAAGATCAATAAATAAAAGCAGGTAAGTTAACAAAATCTATCACTCCCAACTGAGAGATAACTAGGCGGTGCGGATAAGTGACCTCAGTTTAAAATGAATATCCATCCCGTCACCGGCACAAAAGTCATTATTTGGATGAATAGTTGTTTTCTGATAGCGACACAAATGTTAACAAAAACGTTGAGTAGTTTTTGGTTCGCTCCTAATGTCCCACAACCTCCCCCCCCCTTTCCAGCATTTAAATATAAAAATAAAACATAAAATAACTTTGATTGATTATGTTTTCCCATCATTTAGACTGACTTTGTCACTTCGCAGATGGGGGGGAAATTCCACGTATCCCAGAAAGGTTATATTTCAGGTGTCAGAAACTCTTCTCCAGCAACCGGTTGTCAGGCGAAAGAGGGAATGATAAATCAAAAGGCATCTAACACAGTGTATGAAATACCTGTAACAATAGCTTCTCATTCCACTCGCGAGCCACTGATAGAGTATGATTTGTAATCCGAGTATGAAAAAGGCATACCTTTCATTTGAAGCCGGCCTGGCAGACGGAGAAAGATAACAAGAGAAAGAATATTCAATTTGAAGATGCCTTCAAGGAAAGCCGTCAAAAGAGCCCACCAAAAGATTTATCAGTGTTGAACTACAGATTCAATAAAATCTTTGACACCTTTAGATAAGAAAAGTAATATTTTATGATTCAGAGAGGGCCAAAGGCTCAGCTGAAGAGTACAGCCGTCACAGGTTTGACTACCAGGCTCACACTCTGAATAAAGAATGGGATGGAAACAGCCATCCATGGAGCCAATGTTCATTGGAGGCTACCTCAAGTTTTTTGCTGGCTAGCCTTGGGCTAAGGGGAGGGAAATACATTAATAAGATTAATGATCCTACTCTGTCTTTCGCTTTCACACACACATACGGCTAGACCCACATTATACCATCTCTTACTTTGCTCACTATCAAGGCTGATGTTAAATCATTATCTCTGCAAGCTTCTGAGTTCAATGCCCAGTTCAGAAATTAAGAATTTGTCTCCAAGGATGTCAGAAGGCCTTTAGTACATTAAATAAATGTTTTTTTAACTGCAATGAAATCAATGGAATATCTCTCTCTCGCTCTCTCTGAGTGCAGATTTGGAAAGCACAGAGTCCTTTAAAGCAGCGTCTGATCCTCCAGCTGTTTTGTACTTCAACTCCCAGAAGCCACTACCAGCATGACCAATGATGGCAGATTATGGAGGCTCTAGTTCAAAACACCTGGAGGACCAACTGCTTTCAAGCATTACCAAGCTTTTTAACTCTGAAAGAAATAATAATAATAATAATAATAATAATAATAATAATAATAATAATAATCTCAATCTGGAAAGTCAGTCAATCTGGAAAGTAGAGGACATAAATTGAACAGGAGGCTCAATGATTCCCAGCCTCTAGCCTTCCAAGTGTTTGGGACTTCAGTTTCCAGAATCCAAGACCATTGGGCAAGATGAATATGGCTTCTAGGAGCTGAAGTCCAAAACCCCTGGAGGATCAGAGCTGGAGAATCACTGCTGTAATGCATCCCCTAGAAGCAATAGTGGGATCAGTTGGGACAGAAGGGAAGCAGGACTGGGACCATCCTAAATATTGGGAGGCTTTAACTGCCATAGCTCCATCCTAAGGAATTCTTGGGTTTGTAGTTTGTGAGATATTTAGCCTTCTGTGTCAGAGGGCTCCGGTGCCACAATGAACAACACATCCCCATACAGCCTCAAAACACTTCCATTTGGCTCGGCAGTCCCTCTCAAAATGACAACAGGAAGCTTTTACCCATTTTGAGAGGGGCTGAAAAACGAAAAGGAGGAAATAAAGGTGACTGGTGGTGTCAGATGGCAGGGCTCAGTGGTAACTCTAAATTACCGCATGTTTCCATTTAGGACAGCTGTGTCCATATTCCGCAATTTAGCACCGGAGTTGGCTGATGACTCCATTGCTCCATTTACACTGAGGAATCCAGGAGCTACTCTGGAGCAACTCTGACTTTCAACTGAGCTTTACAAGGTGCTGAAGCTGTTTTGGGAATGGTGTTCATCACCTTGGATATGTCCTATAAAACGTTCTCATAAAAGCCAGAGTGTCTCCTATAAAGCTCAATGTGTGTTCGCTGTTCCAAAACCATGGAGACAATCACCATCTCTGCCAAGCGCCAAATCTCCCCTCGCCCCCAATGTGCTACAGCAGCCCTCTGCACTCCACCGAGCCAAACATGGATTCAACAAAGCAGTGTGGTCTCTCTTGCAAATCAGGATTTCCCTTCATTTCTAGGAGGCCTCTAGGACTATGAGTCTGCTTGTAACGATCTCTGTGTGCTTTTTGTGTATTTTGTTTGCAAAGAAAGTCATAGTTTGAAACCATACGAAGGAAACCTTGCTGATTTTTAGTGACAATGAGGCCTTGCATATTGACCACTGGAAGGATGGGATCCTGTTGGTATTTTACACATGTTGCACATGCCTAGGATATTTGGATATTTGTGTCTGGTGTGAAACGTTTGGGAAACGTTTGGATTCAGATTGTAGAAGCAAAGCTGTCCATGAGGGCACCATCGTGCATAGAGAAATGCATGCAATGAGCATGCAATTAATGCACAAGTACACTTGGTTGCACTTTGGCTGTGCAGTCAGTTGCGCAATGCTGGCATTCAACACAAGGCTTGTGCAGAATAATCAGTGCCTAGCTCCACATGTGGAGGCTTACACTACACAACCATGATATAGAAACCTGATTTAGGAGATTTAATCTGGAGTCTTAACCCCCATCCCTTAGAGACCTTGAAGAGGAAGCTCCAAACCTGAAAAATCGTCTGTCCTCCTGCCCAAATATAATTCATGGCTTCTAAAAGAAACCCACAGCTCCCGCTGAAGACAATGAGAGCTGCTAGTGCCTGTCTTCCTGGTTTATTCATCCTTCCTTTTCTTCTTCTTGCTTCCCCTCCCTGTTCCTTGATTTATTTGACTTAAGTTCAAGCCACAGTATAAATCACTTTAATGTTGCTTCAGCATTGCAGCTGGAAACCACTGGTGCATGCGTTCCATGGCTGCTTTCCAACGGTTGCGTGTTTATTATGCACAGCAATTAAACTTCTCTTCCCCCACAACACACAGACACAGACACACACACAATTTTTCCCCCAAGATAAATTAGGGCCAAGCCTGTTTGTGATCTGGCTGGCAGCCTTACAAATTTTCATGTGTGGAACACACAGTGTTTTCTAATGTTTCCGCATCATGACGCATGTCACACAATGAGGGCTCTTCCCTTTCCTTCACAAAAGCTTGTAATGATTTTCTCCTGATTAAGTGGAAATAATGCCAACTTCCATAACTCTGTAGCAGAAGAAGGCTTCTTTCTTTCTTTGCATTGTACATCCCAAGCGATGGAGCAGAAGTACCAAGATCAGGAAATATTGCTATCAGAGAAGAGCTTCATAAAATTTGCTCCAGGGTACAGGAAATAAAATGTGGAGAACTAATGGCAACGGTCCAAAGAGCATCTGCCACCAGCCCATCATGGACCATTCTCTTTTTGGAAATAATAATAATAAAAGAATGTTCTTTTCATTTCGAAAGAAAGGAAGAAAAAAACATCCACAAGATAGAAGGATATTGTACACCTGAGGATTTCTCTGGGAGGAGGAACAGAGTCCCAGTTTGCTCATTGCCAGCAAGAATCCATTTTAGTCTGGCGGAAGAGTGAAAGGGCAATGCCCCCTCCAACCCTCCTTCCACCCAAGGACTTTTCTTCAGAGATGCATTAGCATTTGGGAGTAATAAATGGGAACTTGTGGTTGCAAATTTGTGAGATAAGGTTAATAATGTTTTACATGAGCAAGGGTTTGCTCTGGAAATGTCAGTGAATATAGATTTTTTTAAAAAAGCATATACGACATTGGAAATATTTCCCCATCCTACCAGTCTCCAAGAAAACTAGCATGGAGTAGTGGTTTGAGCATTTGACTTTACCTCTGGAGATCAGGGTTTGATTCCCCACTCAGCCATGAAAACCCATTGAGTGACCTTTGGCAAGTCATGAACTCTCAGCCCCAGAAGCCCCCATAATATGGTTGCTTTAAGGTCACCATAAGTGAGAAGCAATGTGAAGGCACACCACCATCACATCAACGACAACCAATCTCCAAGTGGCTCTCTTTCTTTGTTGTCCAACATTGCAAGTAGTTAGGAAGATGCTTCTAATGACAAAGGATTCAGTAAATGACAAAGGATAAGATGCAGTCAGTGATAACTGCAGCAGCCTCTTTTGATTTCAAACAAGAGGATAGATGCATTCAATGACTTCCATGCCAATGAGGAAAGAGAATCCTTCAGAGTTGGAACCTGAAGCTATCCAAGGCGTGGAATTCTACAAATTGGTTCTGCACTGTTGAAAGCTACTTGTAAGTAAAAATAAAACTTGGAGTAGATCCTACTGATACTGAAGCTGCAAACCACTACTGTACACAAGGTAGCCAAGCCATCTCCTGATGCACAAAGACAGAGAAAAATGCTCTCCATAAGTGAGTGAAGTGGGTGCTTCATCTTGCGGCTGAGGCACTCTCAACTGATTGTTCCTTCTTCTTCCATGGCCAGCTTTCTCTCTGATAGGAATCATGTTTTCTGTCATTTCCTCTGTCATTTCATCTCAGTAACATCTTCCAGGTTTTGGAAGGTCCTCCCTAGGGAGCTTAGAAAGGCTCTCCTTGCTATCCTTCCATCAGCAGGTTAAAACTTTTCTATTCCAACAAGCTTTTAGGAACCAACTGCACGGACATTGAGCAGTGTAATGTTCTATTGATTTTTATCTTTCGCTTTTTTAATGGATTTGTTTTGAACGGTGTTCATTCTATTGAAGAAAGAGATCTTTTCACACAATTTGGACTTAGTGGGTGAGGAGCACATTGACCATCGCCCGATGGAGAAGTGTAAAACTTGTGTAAAGCTTTCACGCTGGTTCAGCTGTCACTTGAGCAACTGTAGGATTTTGGCATCATTACACTGCAATATATTTGCATTATATTAAAAATGAACAAGATCTTGTTCACAGAGGTTGAAATTCAAGATCCTCACCGTATAGTGTAAATACCCACATGGTCTCTGGAGACCAGGGATCGATGCCCAGCTTGACCAGGAAATGCACCGGGTGACTTTTTGCAAGTTACATGCTCCCAGCCTCAGAGGAAAACAATGACAAACATCTTGTCAAGAAAACCCTGTGGTCAGGTCACCCTAAGTCAGAAACAACTTGAAGGCACACAACAACAACAACAACGAGATATACAACAGCACTATGCAATGCCCTTACAGAAGAGCAACATTGTGCAACACATGGCAATGACTGGGGGCCATTGTGAACTGCACAGTGTGTAATAAGCAATGCACAGTCACAATACTCAGTGTTGCTATAGGCAAATTCGTTCTATTGCTATCGACAGAATACGCTTGTTGCTCTAAAGCAAATAATTTGTCCCACAAGTCTAGGAACTCAATGTACTTCAGTCTTATCCAGTAAAAAAACAACTGGCCTGAATCCTACTGTTACCCAGTTCAAACTGAGTTGCAATCCAGTTTAAAAGGTAGTGGGAATGAGGCCGATTTACTTCTCCCAACCCCACAGAGCTCCTAACTTCCCAAAAGACCCCCAAACCCAACAAAAGAAGAGATGAAAATAGACCAGAATCACCCCTTCTGCATTTGCGCACCCTGGTAGAGAAGACTGAGGGCTTGGTGTATGATCCAGTCCTTGCCTTCAACTTTAATTCTTTGGAAACAATGTCATTTCCTTTGGGCAAATGCACTCCTAGTCAGTCTGACTTTTCTGAGCTGTCACTCCAGTGTACACTTCCAAGACTCCCTTGGGCACAACTCAGCAGCCTAAAACTCAGCAGAAATAAAAAACTTGGGAAGCAAAATGAAACCACCAAAAAGAGAGGGGGGGACCAGATTCAAACCTGCAAGGGCATTCGGACACAAGGGTCTAAAACTGAAATCCAGCCAAGGACAGTCAGTCTGAACAAAGGTTAAGCACACGTATCCAATCTTTCCAACATCTGGAGAGATCAGAGCTATACTGGATTGGGTATGGAAGGATGAAGCTACTCATTGTGAAGTCAAAGGCTTTCATGGCTGGCATCCATAGTTTTTTGTCGTTCTGGGGGACTATGCGGCCATGTTCTAGAAGAGTTTACTCCTGACATTTCACTGGCATCTGTGGCTGGCTACAGATGCAGGCAAAACATCAGGAATAAACTCTTCTAGAACATGGCTGCATAGCCTGAAAAACCCACAAAAAACTAAGCTACTCGTTGCTTTGTTTTTTTTCTCTCTTGGAAATCAACTCTCTTTTGTTGCCTTTCTTTCTTTACTGCACAACTACAGACCAAGTCAGGGCATGCATTGCTCTCCTTAGTGCAGGTAGACATATCATGAGAAGACATGGCTTGCTAGAAAAAGGCAATAATACTTGGTGAAAGGGGGAGAATGTCCTGGACTGCAGCCAGCACTCACAGACACACGCCAATAAGAATGGCTCAGCCTAGCAAGTGGATGCAAAACACAGACCTTGCAAGGATTCAGCGTGAAAGCAGTCCGAGAAGTCAAGCCAAGGTCAGGATACCAGAAGTCAAAGCAATCCAAAAGCCAAGCCGAAGTCAGGATACTGGCAGTCAGAGTGGTCAAAGCAGTCCAAGGTCAAAGCAGCCAGAAGATAACAAGGGTCCGGTCCGAGGTCAAAGCAACAAGGAATCAAGATACAAGAAGCCAGTGCTAGCAACAATCACACCAAGGAATAATGCAATAAACTCCAACAAACAGTGAAGGTCTCTCAACAGTTTAAGTAAGGGAAACTCTCCCCCATGCCACCTGAGGCTGGTTGGCTGATTGCCTCTCTGCAATCCTCTTGGATCTGTGCCTGCAAGCACTCTCAGCCCTTCTCTCTTGGAACGTAGGCACCTCCAGGCAAGCTTCCTCCCCAGAGTCACCACTACGCTGTTGCACCATAGGAGGCCCCTCTCTAGCACTAGGACCTGGTTGGGCCTCCTCCTCTGGGGCTGGGAGAGCACAGCTGGGACCTGGCAGAGCAGGATTGCCACCTGGTGTAGCCTCAATCAGCTCTTGCTCTGGAGAAGGCTCATCCTCTTCCTTGTCCTCCGAGAGCTGATCTTGGCTGGCCATGACAGAGAACCAGTGTTGCATAGTGGTTTGAGTGTTGGAGTACTAGGATTCAATTCCCAGCTCAGCCATGAAACCCACTGGGTGACCTTGGGCAAGTCACGGATGGCCATCTGTCGGGGATGCTTTGATTTGGATTTCCTGCATGGCAGGGGGTTGGACTGGATGGCCCTTGTGGTCTCTTCCAACTCTATGATTCTATGACACACTCTCTCAGCCTCAGGTGAAGGCAATGGCAAAAAACCCCTTTGAACAAATCTTGCCAAGAAAACCCCATGATAGATTCGCCTTAGGGTCGCCGTAATTTGGAAACAAATTGAAGACACTCAACAACAACAACTAGGTAAAAAGTAGTAGGATAGATCTGAGCATACGTAGTTGGTGATAGGGTGATTTGAGCTGCATCTGCACTGCAGAATTAATTCAGTTTGACACCACTAACTGCCATGGTTCAATGCAATGGACTCTTGGGGTGTGTAGTTTGTTGTGGCACCAGAACTCTCTGGCAAAGGCTAAATAGCGCACAAAACTGCAATGGCTTGAACACTGATGGCTTGGAGATGGCACTGAAGGCCAATGGTGGGATATGGACAAGAGGAAAATAGTGGGGGAAATCGCAAATGAAGGCAGAATTGACCTTTTCCCTAAAAGAGAGACCATTTTCAGCATTGCTGATGACGTCCATTAAAAATAAATAAATGTCAATGCAGGTTTAATCCTCATTATTTGCTATCCAACTTCTCACCAGAACGTCCCGATGTTTTACAGCCCTTTCCGGCATGCGGCAGCCCCTTTCGGTACAGACACTGATAGCCTCCTTTTCAAGAGCTGCCAAGTGTTTAAACACCATTTTCCTCTCCTTTGTGGCTTTTATGATACAATTCGTGTCTTTGTTGTTCTAGTTTCAATTGACTCCACTTGCTTTTCAACTCCCTCCAGCCTTCCCTCAATTGTATTTACCTGGGTCCCAAAGGAGACCACAGAAGCTTGAAGGTTATTGATTTTGAAATGAAGAGATGCTGGCTGTTTCTTTTATTGAGGTGTCTTCGGAAGAAGGGGAAGGATCAGGGAGAGGGGAGGAAGATCTTGCAAATAACTAGTTACAAATAAACAGATGCTCAAAATGAATTCTTTTTTTGCAAAGAACCAAAACATAGCAAGTTACGTTACGACCAAAATCCTATTGATGGCTGGAATCAGTCATCAAGTCAGGTTCAATTTATGGCAAGCCTATGTATGGGTGAGGGACCAACAACTTTGCTCAGGTCTTGCAAACTCGGGCCATGAACTCATTCAAGCCATGCATGGAATTTAAGACATAAGACAGTGGTGGTGAACCTATGGCATGCGTGCTAGAGGTGGCACTCGGAGCCCTCTCTGTGGGTACATGCACCATCGTCCCAACACAGACTTCACTACAGTTTGTCACTAGAAAGCCAGAGGTACGCGGCACTTTGCAATAAATAAGTGGGTTTTGGATTGTAGTTTGGGTACTCGGCCTCTAAAAGGTTCACCATCACTGGCATAGGACTTTATCACTTGGGCTGGGATTCCTGCAAAGAAAGCCGGGGTATTAAAATCACGTCCTGATTTGGGTTTGCAAAAGATGGATGGGGGGTATTGATCTCCCTGTTTCCCAGCGTGAGACAAAGAAGAACCATAACCGTTACGAATCACTTCCTTCCCTTCTCCTCCTCCTCCTCCTCCTCCTCCTTCTTTTTAATTACTCAGACCGACTTTTATTGGTTATGAAAAATGAGATTTCCTGCGTAATAGAAGCTGTAAAATGCAACCGTTTCTTGAAACGACGGCATTAATTTCCAGGGACCGGGGAAAGGGAACGTGGCGACGAGAGCTGTATGGAAATAAGAAAGCGGGCTTTCTAGAAACTGTTGACGTAATAGTTATTGATTTCTAGTTATGTAAGTCACCCTTGAGTGCTGCTGGGGACACTGTGGGTATGTGACGTTGGAGATGTTTTAATTGAGATGATCCTTTCCCCCTTCTCTTCTTTTGTTAAGGAAAAAAAAGACGGTATTCATTACTGACAAACTGATTAAAATTGATAAACTGGGGACTGGAGCTGTGCGGCGGGATGGAGAAATGTGTTTATATTCATTAGGGAGGACAGGAGAAGATAATAAAATAAGAGGCAGTTATAGTGGAATATAAAACCCAACCTGTTCGCGATACAAAGAGCCTCAGATCCATTTCATTACTGGGAGATGCAGCAGCTTGGAAGCAGTATCCAATATCTGGATGGTGATGATGATGATTATATATATATATATATATATATATATATATATATATATATATATATGCAAAAATATTGGAGCGGAGTTATCTGCTGACTCTCCAGTTCAATACATTAATTGACAATAAATCCCGCTTGCCTATAAAAAGCACTCGGCGAGTCATTTCCAAGATGGTTGTGACTTTTTATGGGGCAGAACTTTTAATCTACAGGGATGATAAAAGATAGATTTGTTTTCAGCCACTTATTTTTTATTTAATTAGCTAATCAGCGATAAATCACCCGCTATTGGAAAAAGTGATTCCGCAACGATGATCGTTGGCTGTCAGTTTGCTCTTTAAGTACGAAAGTCTCCTGGAAGCAAAGCCTGAGAACAGGAGGACAAATTCGTTTGTTGCCAAACAACGTCTTGGAAAAGACTGGAATACATCTAGTAAGGTTTGACTAAAGTAAACCCATTAAATCAATGGAATTTAGCTACGTCTTGAATCAATACATACAGTAATTGATTTTGGCTGCAGAAATGATCCAGCTTGACACCGCTTTAAGTGCCATGGCTCACTGCTATGGAATCCTGGGATTTGTAGTTTTGAGGAATGTTTTTCCTTCTCTGTCAGTGCCCCAACAAATTATTATTATATTATTAAGCTTTATTTATTAAGTGCTGAAAATTTATGCAGCACTGTACATACAATCGATTAAAAGAGATAAAGTAAAATAAACCTGCCTATGGCATACATTCTATGAAAAATAATTAAACATAATAATGTTAATAATAATAATTAACATATAACATAATGATAATAATTAAACATATTAATACATCTTGACATTCAAACAATAACATGTAGGAGACAACAAATTCCAGGATTCCATAGGATGATTTCATGCAGTTAAAGCTGCATCAAAAGCTGCATTTGGCACCGCTTTAATTGTTGTGGTTTAATGTTGTTGAATCCTGGGAATTGTAGTTTGGTAAGCTATTTAGTATCCTAGAGCTCTGGCATCACGGCAAACTACAAATCCCACGATTAACTACCATGGTAGTTAAAGCGGTGTCCAAGTGGTTTATTTCTGCAGTGCATATGGCCTTGATAATGTATTATTTATGCAGTGCAGATTAGGCCTCTGTTTGCAGAAGTTTAAGCGGGATGAGGATAAATGGGGAAAGTGGGATAGAAACTGGGACATTTTTTAAAGTACCATAGAAAAAGTAGAATTACATTTTATTAATCGGGACTGTCGCTGTCAAATTGGGACAGTTGGAGGCCGTGAAAGTAACGTTTGGACCAGATCTCCCAGAGTCCCGGAAAGCCCCCCCCCCCTCAAAAGTAACTTCATTATATTCTTCCCTTGGTATAGATCTCTGTATAATGCACAAAGGCTTCGCTGAATGTTTTACCTGTAAACCTTGCATCGCAGCCCTTATTCGGTGTAATTTTGTTATTTCTATCTGATAGAGATATTGCAGGCCATCAGCAATATGCTGGATTCCTTTTTAAAAATCTCTGTTTATGGATCCATAGACAAGTTTTATATTTTCTTGCAGTCATTTGCCTCCTCTCCTAGCTTTCCTAGTAGTTAAGGGGTTTTTAGTATCCTGCTTTAAGTATTATAACTTTCGGAAGTAGAGACGGAGTCGGTTATGTAGAAGGAAGAGCTAATTAAGGGAAAGGATGTTCGAGGTTATATCTTTCCTTTCGTTTACGGCAAGCAAACACAACTGCAGTACCAAAGAGGTGTGTTGTTGAAGACTAGCTCACACAGGGGAAAAAATGCCATTTCCAGAGACAGAAAAGGACATATTGGCCCCATACAGACCTGTGGGAAGCACCGTCCTTGGGCCGAAACTAGGGTTCAGAAGTGCGCAGTGTCCGCACACTCCCAAACCATAACACGTAACGGTGGTGCCATCATGGTGGCCTCCCATCCACATGGGTGCCGCCATGATGATGCAAGAGCTGCAGAGTGTCTAGACATCGCTGGTAGGAAGTAGCATCATGGCGGTACCCTTTCCCGTTACCGGCCCCACAAAAAAGAAGCTGCTCTAGGCAGCCTTCTTTTTGGCAGCGCATCGGTGCTGCAGTGGGCAGCTGCTGCAGCACCAACTCAGGGCAAAGACAGGCGGCACGGAGCTGTCCGTCTGTCAAGCCCCATAATTTTTGAATATTTCTGACACATGATTGAATCCATGGATACCCTATATAGGGCATTTATTTGATTCCCAGCTCAGCCACAAAACACATTGGGTTCCCTTGGGCAGGTCACACTCTCTCAGCCTCAGGGGAAGGCAATGGCAAACTTCCTCTGAACAAATCTTGTCAAGAAAACCGCCGGATCGGTTCGTCTTAGGGCTACCATAAGTCAGAAATGACTTGAAGGCACACAACAGCAACAACAACAACAACAACAACAGCAGCAGCAGCAACGCTTTTATCATTCTTTTTTTTTTCTTTTTTTTTTTTTTTTATTTTTAATATTTTTAATAGAATTTTATTTTAATGTGACGCCAGAGGCTTTCACAGCCGGCATCCATAGTTTCCTGTGGGTTTGGGGGGCTATGTGGCCATGTTCTAGAAGAGTTTATTCCTGGTGTTTTGCCAGCACCTGTGGATGGCATCTTCAATGCATTCTCTGAAGATGCCAGCCACAGATGCTGGCAAAATGTCAGTAATAAACTCTTCTAGAACATGGCCACATAGCCCCAAAAACCCACAAGAAACTATCTGATTTGATTATTTTTTAAAGGTATTTTAGTGTACTTTGTTTTTAACCTGGCACGAGCTGCACTGGGTCCCATGCCAAAGGAAAGATGATAGATAACTTATGTGGAGGAATGCCGTCGATGAAATTAACCCTCCGCTGTTACATCAATTCATTTCCCTTGCTTTCATTCTTTTTTCCTCTCCCTGAAAAGCTTTGAGAGCAAAGACAGAGATCAGACCTCCTTTGCCTATGTGTCTCCTTAGGCCTAAGCAGCTTTACTCCCCGCTCCTAGATTCAATATCCCTTTCTCTAAAAGACATTTATTTTTATTTTTTTAAAAGCTCTTTATATGTGGGAGAACGCGACAAAAAGAATTGTTTTCAGAAGATCCTGTTTTGACTCGAAGAGAGGCCCCTTTAGCTAAGAAGAGTTCATTTGTTTGCTTGCCTTTTTCTCAACCGTTTATCTTGGGCGAACAGAGAGCTTCGGTTCCAGTGCTTCCTTTTCTTCTTATTGCCTTCATGACAGTATTTGAACCTGATTTGTAGTCTCTTTCCCTGTAATCTGTGCATTTTTAAAAACAAAATTCCTCTTCTGCGCCCTGTGTTTATCTCTGTTCCTTTTTTTCCTTGGTAGAATTTAAGTCCCATGGCTTCTCTTGAGTGGCCAGCTATGTTACAATTTTGCCATAGTTCTCATCGGTCAAGATCCTGTTCCAAGGTTGTGTGGTTTTAATCCCCACCTACAGACTTTAT
The DNA here is from genome assembly GCF_019175285.1 of Sceloporus undulatus. Taxonomy (NCBI): domain Eukaryota; kingdom Metazoa; phylum Chordata; class Lepidosauria; order Squamata; family Phrynosomatidae; genus Sceloporus; species Sceloporus undulatus. The sequence continues at coordinate 37,160,654 of NC_056529.1, read as the reverse complement.
ACATTCGTTGTGTGACGCAGCCCATGTCTCGAATAACACAACACAGTGCAATTGAACTAAGATCCCAACTCTGCTACTGAGTGTGTCAACCAATGTGCATGAGCACCCTTGTGCAATGGCGTGCACACATAATACTTTTCAATGCATAAATGTGCATGGAACCACCATGTACAACAGCAGCATAAGTGATTCCATTGTCACAGCCTTGATCTGAATGTAGACACTACCTATCGGACAAAAATGTCCAACCACTTTCTTAGGGGGATTTATAGTTGTGTAAGACACCAAGAGGATTCTAGACCACCTTCCTTCCTTCCTTCCTTCCTTCCTTCCTTCCTTCCTTCCTTCCTTCACCAGTAATACACTCCATTAATACCATTTGTTAGCAAACATCTCCATGCCTGGATTCTACATAGTGGGAACTTGAGGATTTGACAATCTATGGCACAAGTGAGCAACTGTGGAAGGCTAAGCATTAGACTCCCAGGACCACACATCCAACCACAGCCACTGCAAAAGAGTAAATGTTAAAAAAAAATCATTTTTTGCCATCCAATGCTCAGGGGTTCTCTAACTTTGGTCATCCAGGTGTTTTGGACTTCAACTCCTAGAAGCCCTGGCTGGCTTGGCCAATAGTCAGGAATTCTGGGAACAGGAGTCTAAAACACATGGAGGACCAAAGTTTGGGAACCATTCCTCTAGATCAGTGATGGTGAACCTTTTAGAGGCCGAGTGCCCAAACTGCAACCCAAAACCTACTTAGTTATTGCAAAGTGCCATGTCTCTCTGGCTTTCTAGTAACAAACTCTGGCAAACTCTGTGCTGGGGCGATGGCACAAGTGCCCACAGAGAGGGCTCTGAGTACCACCCCTGGCACACATGCCATAGGTTCGCCATCACTGCTCTAGATGGTATAAGAGGCACCATTGTAGCCAAGGGTCCGTTAGGGGAATTTTATTATGATGTTATTAGTCCAAATGTTGCAAGAGGGGGCTGGCTACAAGAGCCCTCCGAGATCGTCTCCCTATGTGTATACGGAGCAGACCAGGGCCTCCCAATAACCGAAGCTGAGACAGGTTATAATAACTAAATGTCTACTTTATTGAAAAAGGGGGAGCACACACACAATGCACACACATACACACATTCAAGGCTCAGGAAGAAAGGTTGGAAATGTGGAAAAGATGTTCAGGCTTTGCTAATGGTTATACTTACCAAGATGTAGTCTTCCTCCGGGAAGTGAAATGGGATGTTGGGCAGTGAGGCAAATCTGCTCCGCACCTGGGTTTGAGCAGAGAAGCCGGCCACCAGATCAAAGGTCTGACTGACGTGGAGTGGGTAGACCTCGAAAATGGCGCCCTGAGCAGCAAAAGTGGGGACCTTTTATGGGCCAAATCTGGCCTGAGGGCAGAGAGTTTTGGTAATTGAAACAAAAGGTGTTTAATTGTTTTCTTTCACCTGGATGTCTGGGTCTGATAATATCTATGACATAAGCTGTTTGGACAACAGACTTGAGGAGGGGGCGATTACTCCAGGGAAGGCAAACATTTACTCTTCCTGGCTGAAGATAATCCCTTCTTGCGACTTCCCAGACCTTCTGAGATGTTAATGTGGCTGTTTGCCTAAGGAATGTGGACATGTCCTGTCGCTTTGCCAGTAATGGCGGTCAAGCTAGGAGTCTGGCCAGGGGTCATCCAAGGGTTATCATGATTCCAAAATTTATATAAACCAGCATGGGTAACACCATGATTGGAGTATGAATGGTTGAATCTGTGGATAAAGAACTCATGGAGGGCTAGAATCATGGAAGCATAGAATCGTAGAGTTGGAAGAGACCACAAGGGCCATCCAGTCCAACCCCATTCTGCCATGCAGAAATTCTCAATCAAAGCATCCCCTACAGATGGCCATCCAGCCTCCATTTGAAGTCCTCCAAGAAAAGAGACTCCACTACACTCTGAAGAAGGAGTGCATTCCACTGTCAAACAGCCCTTACTGTCAGGACGTTCCTCCCAATGTTGAGGTGGAATCTCTTTTCCTGTAACTTGCATCCATTGCTCCAGATCCTAGTCTGACTGTATAATCTATAAATATACAGCTGGCCCTCTGTATCCACAGGTTCTTTATTCATAGATTCAAGCATCCACAGCTTGAAAATATTTTTTTATAATATATAAGTTTCAAAAAGCAAGCCTTGAGCTTGCCATTTTATATAAGGGAGGCCATTTTACCATGCCATTGCATTTAATGGGACTTGAGCATCTACAGATTTTGGTACCCACGGACTCTCCCTGGAACGAAACCCCAGCAGATGTCAAGGGTCCAATGTACATTAATCCAAACAACAGTAGAACTGCTGAATCCATAGGATTTATCTGTATGTCGATTGACTGCCCAAACGTTGATTCAATGGGTTAAGTCTAGTTTGGACTAACCAACCCGGGGGATATGTGTCCATAATGAGCCCAAATCCTCTTTGGGAAAAATGAAGATCTTCTTTCAACTAACCAGAGTTCCCACCTGTCTTTCTTGCCTTCTAATGGCACAGTGCAAATCATAATTTTTGAATTACACTATAATTAAATAAGGAAGGTGGCACAATAAAACATGTTAACGGCTTCACATTTCTTAGGCACAGGTTGCTTCTTGCATTTGCATATTACCTGCAGTACATAAGAAACACCGTGTTGTCAGGCTTTTTAAAACTATCTTTTCCAGCCACACATACAAACGCTGTGCAGTTAAATTACCTTCTGTTGTCTGCATGTTCCTTTTTGTTCTCAATAAGCAAGCCAAATAACCTGAAATGAATTCTTTCATTCTGGGACAATATAAGTCTCTGCTAGACTACACATCTCGGATTTGCAAATCTGGTAGTTCAGGGGGAAAAGATAAAAGAAATATGTCTCCCTGATAGTGTAAGAAGAGTGCATCCCAAACTGGATGGGCAGAGGACTTTGTTTTGGGTTTTAATCCAGACTGTAAATACACTATCAAAGGAAACAGGTGAGGAAACACAACCTCCAAATGGTTTACAAACCGACCAAAAAAATCCAGCAAATGCTCTGCTCAGCAAAGGACAGGAGAGACCCTCTCAACCCTCAGAAGTTTCCTGCATATGGTGCATCTGTGGGCAAGTCTACATAGGGACCACCAAACGCAGTGTCCAAACACGAATCAAGGAACACGAGAGACAATGCAGACTGGGCCAGCCAGAAAAAATCAGCAGTAGCAGAACAAGTTATGAACCATCCTGGGCATAAAATGCTGTTTAGAAACACAGACATTCTGGACCATGCCAACAACTATCGGGTCTGAATGCACTGTGGAGCCATTGAAATCCATAAACACTTGGGCAATTTCAACAGGAAAGAATAAAACCTTAAAGTGAACAATGTTTGGCTACCAGTCCTGAAAAACAACAAAATCAAGAGCCAGTAATATCCTTGCCATTCAACAACAGAACAATACACAGATTAACATGGAAATCACGTCCTCCTAACCTAAGGTCACACAGTACACACACACACACACACGTACACACTAAAAATTACACTATCAAAGCTGCTGAATGTGTTTGAAGAGGTGAGTTCAGCAACTTGGATAGAGTTGCTAGAGTTTCAGATGCAAGACCAGAGTGAACTCTCCACTGACTGCCAATGATGCCACCATGTGTTACTGATGCAAAGAGCACATGCCACGCAAGAAGGCTAGATGCACAAGGGTGGGGTATCAGAAATGATGAGATAGATGGGTAAATCTGCCCTCTTTGGGTACTTTGGTCATAGCCGGCTAAGGACCATCTGGTGGTGACCCCCTGCCTTAACAAATCCCACAACAGGCAGACCCTCTGTTGCAGCTCATATTAAAAATTTATACATAGTTTGAATAAATTGCCCCCATTACAACCCATGGATTATGTCTGGAAACCATGCACCACAAGGAGCATTTTAGGGAGCTGGGTATGTTCAGTCTGGAGAAGAGAAGGTTAAGAGGTGACATGACAGCCCTGTTTAAATATTGGAAGGGATGTCATATTGAGGAGGGAGTAAGCTTATTTTCTGCTGCTTCAGAGACTAGAACATGGAACAATGGATTCAAGGTATAAGAAAAAAGATCCCACCTCAACATTAGGAAGAGCTTCCTGATGGTGAGAGATGTTGGACAGTAGGAGACACTACCTTGGAGTATGGTGGAGTCTCCGTCTTTGGAAGTTTTCTAACAGAGGCTGGATGGGCATCTGTCGGGAGTGCTTTGATAGCATGGCAGAAGGCGGTTGACCGGATGACCCTTGGGGTCTCTTTCAGTTCTATCATTCTATGATTCATTATTTCTGGGTAGAAATGATTAGCACAAACATCAGTGCAAATAAACAGACACAGACACGCAAAGACCACCCCTCCATTCCCCCCATTTTCCAGCAACAGACAGAAGAAATGTATTTGCACTTCTCCTATCTGCATCATTCTGTCCCCCTGTCATGGCCAGCCAAGATCAGCTCTCGGAGGATGAGGAAGAGGATGAGCCTCCTCCAGAGCAAGGGCTGATTGAGGCAACACCAGGTGCTGTTCCTGCCCTGCCAGGTCCCAGCTGTGACCCTCCAACCCCAGAGGAGGAGGTTCAACCAGGTCCTAGTGCCGAAGAGAGACCTTCTATGGTACCACTGCCTAGTGGGGACTCTGGGGACGAAGCTTGCATGAAGGTGCCTTCTTTCAAAGAGAGAAGAGCTGAGAGTGCTTACAGGCGCAGATCACAGAGAATTGCCGAGAGGCAATTAGCCAACCAGCCTCAGGTGGCACGAGGGAGAGTTTCCCTTACTTAAGTGGGAGAGAGACTAATGCTGGTTGCTAGAGTTTATTGCATAATCCCTCGGCGTGATTGCTTGCTCAGCACTAGGATTCTTTGTTACCTTGACCTTAGACCGGACTTTGTTATCTCTTGGCTGTTTTGACCTTGGACTGTTTGACCAACGTTGTTTCTCGGTATCCTGACTTCGGCTTGACTCTTGGAACATTTGGACTTCTGGAATTCTGAACTCGGCTTGTTTTCTCGGACTGCTCTCGGACTGGTTCTTTGCAAGGTCTGCTTTACTTTCACTTCCACTGTGCTAAGGCTCTGTTATCAGCTACTGTCAAGTGTCTGCTGGCAGCATTCCCGGACACCCCCATGCTTTTTGCCTTGTCTGACCCATGCTATTTCCATTTGTTGCTTCTGACTGACCTGTTAAGAATCCCACTCAACTGTGGCCAGCAGTTGGTTATGGGATGATATGCTTGAGAAGCACTGTGCAAACAGTGCTCTCCCTGGATTGTCAGCGTTGGGTGGCAATTGGAGAGAGTTCAGCCCCGGTTGTTCTCACCGTTGCTCTCGGCAGATTTTGAAACTCACTGAGTTGTTTCACGGAGAGTAAAGGATGGGAGGGAATGTGGGTTTGTGTAACGGGAATTATCATCATCATCATCATCATCATCATCATCATCATCTGAACACTCTCAACAACTCCCAGAAGGCATGGGATGTATTTCTTGACTCAGTCAAGGAAAATGATGAGGAACCTTCATTTGGATCAGCATGAAACATTTAACAGGCATGGAACAGGGATGTCAAAACTCAACTCTTTCACCCTCACATGCAAAACCAAATAATTTTGGTTGTTTTCGCTCCACTGCAGAGGAAAATGAATATTCTTTCACTGTAATCTCTCTGTATTCAAGGGAATCTTTGGAAAGAATTGTTCTGCAGAAGAAATCACAGATTGTTGTGCGAAGAGAAATGGAACAGAAGGGTATTCGTGGCTCTCAGGAAAACAGTACTGCTATGAAAACCACACTTGCAAAACAACATCAGGAGGGGACTTAAGTAATAGTCATGCTGTTTCCGACTCCATTGCATCCCACAAAATTGTACAAATCATTACAGGACAATCCACCAATTTCAAAAATGGATAACTGGCCCTTTAACAGTGTAGACCATTCCCCATGAATTTCTCATGCTGAGGACTCAACAAGAACTTGCAATAAATCCATGTATATTTTTGCAACAATAAGGATATCAGTTGCAAAAAAAATACCTTGAGCGTTGTCTGGATTTTCTCTTTCCTGGACTACCAACGTCCGCTTTGTATGCTGCATCACAAAACAGGGATAGAGCCTCCGCACTCTGGCAGAATCTATTTGGTGCCCTCTTATGCTGCTGACATAGATGGAAGATGTGTATTTTTCACACTAACACAGCGGCTGTGATGGCAATGTGAACATTGAATGGGCCCTCCTTTCATCAAGTTGCTTATATCTCCCTGGGCATCTTATCATTCCAAAAATTTTACATCAAGGAAAATAAAGGTAAAGCAAAAGCCGCAATGATGTGATCTCTTATAGCTGAACACTCCCCATGCTCTTCTAAAGGGGAAATTTTCATTTAAAGAAAGAGAAAAAGGGAACATTTTGTCAACTTCAGGAAATGAACACTTCCATGGAGTGCTGTATAGATTGGGGGAGAAAGTTCATGAAGGAATGAGAAGTGCCTTATTTCTAAATATGGGTAGCAGGTAGCATAGCATACAGCTGATGAGAAAAAGAGGATGCCACCATGGCAAAGGAGAAGATGAACAGGCTCTTTTGGCCACCCGAATGACACCAGGTCTGGGGACACCACTGGATTACCCATTGTGTTTCTTGAGTAACTTGAACCCGACACCCCCATCTCACAGTCCAACACTCTGACCACTACACTACACTGTCTTTCTCATTGCTATATGTAGAGAGATCTTGTAAGTCTACTTCCTCAGAAGCACTTGGTGGAGTGGAAAAACTCAAAGGTGCTACAAGATCTCTCTGCGTACTGATTCTATAGACTAACACGGCTATATCTTTCCATTCTCATTACTGTCAGTCCATTCTCAGTAAGGAACTCCACCAGATAGCTGCAACTTGTTGCATCGTTGCTGCAGTTTGATGTATGGGCAAAGAGAAAGATTGCTCCGACCCTCCTGAAACCACCAAACTGTTGTGGTAGATTGCTAGCCCATTTGCTGAAGGATAAAAACAGCATGACTACATTCAGAACCAGGAGTTCCAGAAGATATCTAAGAAACCTTTCTGTTGCAACCTCAGGTCATTGAGTTTGGACAATGGATTCTGGTCGGAAGGAGTCTTGGCTCTTGGGCACACCTCCCAAGCTAACTAGATTCATGTTAGAGCCAAAGGTCCCCAATTCCAACTTGAAATGGGACATGTTGGGGATTATTATTATTATTATTATTATTATTATTATTATTAGAAATCTAAGCATGGAATCCAATCCTTAATTCCACCAACTAGAGTAGACCTAGTGAATCAATGGAAATTTGACAAGTCAATATTTATGTGGTTGGTCTACTAGGGTCTAGTAGGTCCTCCCCTTCAAAGCCATGGAGACTGGTTGATCTAATAAAAGGGAGGTGATTCATCCACCCTTTTATTTATTTATTTGGAGCATTTGTATCCGACGCTTGAACCAAAAAGGCTCTGAGAGAAGCTTAAAAAGCGTTAATTTTACAGTTCCCCACCCTCAGGCTTACAATTTAATAAAACAGGAGACACAAATAAAAAAGAATGACAATAAGGATTGGGATTAAGTCCGACAGAAGCTGGCTGCTCTATGAAAAATATGGAATCCTAGTTGCTTGATATGAAAGCTGGTGTGGCGTAATGGTTTGAGTGTTGGACTATGACTTTGGAGACCAGGGTTCAATTTCCTACTCGGCCATGAAACCTTCTGGATTATCTTGGGCAAATTACATCCTCTCAACTTGAGAGGACGGCAAACTCCCTCTGAACAAATCTTGTCAAGAAAACCCCGCGATAGGTTCACCTTAGAGTCGCCATAATGACTAGAAGGCACACAACAACAGACAACAGAAATGACTTGAAGGCACACAACAACAGACAACAAAGTCCCTGGACAGATTCATCCCCAAGGGCAATTTGTTTCCATTTCATACTATAACTTATATGGATCCATGGTTCCACCTCATCGCTTGCATTGGAGTCGCAAGCCTCCACTGCCTCCCGTATTTTGAAAGTGACATCAGATCTTTACATCGCTGGTGCATAGCCAATCCCTGTGTGCAGACAAAAAGTCTAGGGGAAATGAAAATAGGAAACACTGTATTTTTATTAGAACAATATGTTGCAATGGGTGCTAAAAGGATAAAAGAAATTTAAAAAGCATAAAGTATATGCAATCCTAAAAACAAACAGGCTTATGCTGGCCTGTAAGCCACGCTCCAACAAACAAGACTAGTGATACCAATCAGTACTAGGCTAGTAAACCGCACATCCCAAATAGTAAAGCAAAACATAAGGAGGTGTCATATCCAATCCCTGCCAGGATCTTCATCATCTGCACAACATCACTCAGTGCTTTATCATGTGCTCCTGCAATACAACCGACATAAAGATGTGAAATGAATCATACAATCATAGAGTTGGAAGAGACCACAAGGACTATCCAGTCCAACTCCCTGCCATGATGAGTTGCATCCTCCATTCCCTCCCATGCATGCCAGGTGCGTTTGGCCAAGAACATGCAAGGTAAAGCTTAGGCATTCAAAGCCATTAAAAATATCGCAGCACATGCTTTGTACGGATGCCAAACTAGGTGGCTTAATGCCCCCCTCTACTTTCCAAACTTTTGCACCAAGTCCAGCCACTCCAAAATTCATCCATCTCTCATTTTATGCTACGGGGGGAGAAAAAGAGAGATAGATTGCTGTGAATTTGGAGGATTGCATTGGCTCATTTGCAACCAAAATGTTCTGTCATCGTTGACGTATAGACTTCGGCGAGCACTGAAGCATGGCTGGCCATCTGTCCACAAAAGCCAGAGAGATGCTCGCTGCGGAAATGAAACCAGGAACCAAGTTTACTGCTAGAAATGTCCTGCCAGCATTCAGGGTTGTTCTACTGGAAGCTCTTTTATCTCCCTGCAAATGGCATGTATTCGCCCTGCATAGCCAAGCAAGCCTTACCGAGCAATTGTAATTTTAGACCAAGGCTCCAGATTGCTAAAAAAAAATTTCCATCGGTATATTTAAATGTTGTTTTTTGAGGCTGGGTGTGTGGCTTGTCACTAGCTTCGCAGCCATCTGTGCTATGAAAAGGGGGGAAATCTAACAACAACCAGCACATCTTTTAAGTGTCATAAGGGGCTTAATTAATGTTTGCATACAAAACTCAGCATTATATGTTGCTTACCCCCACCATATTTTCTTCTTCTTCTTCTTCAATAAGAACTTTGAACTGAATATCTTGTTTTCACCTTTATTTTCCCTGATCTATGTAATCCGAGCCTTTTCTGCTTCCTCTCTGCAGAGGCCACTTTCTCTTTCTTTCCAAGCCTGCATCTGCACTACAGAAATAATCCAGTTTGGCACCACTCTAACCACCATGGTTCAATGCTATGGCAATCTGGGGTATGTCGTTTGCTGTGGCACCAGAGCTCTCTGACAGAGAAGGCGAAAGGTCTGTCAAAACTACAATTCCCAAAATTTTATAGCATGGAGCCACGGCAGTCAAAGTGGTTGGACGTTGGAGGCCAATGGAAGAAAGGACCGTGGGAATGTTTTCCATCTTTTCCTCTCCTGTTTGGTAAACACCGGGAAACAAAAAAGTCTCCCTCCTTTACATCCCATCATCCTTGTTTATTGCTCGGTTACTTAGCTTATTGGGAACAAGGCATGGATAAATGAACTGTGAAACCCAATTCATAACATAGCTGTGCTGAATGGTAGGCCATAGATCCTGCCCAGCTGCCTCTCCAGTTGCTGGTACATCTTCTTCTTCTCCAGAATCTCTGCCAGGAGAGCCATTAGCCAGGCATCTTTTGCAAAAGGCCTCCTTGGGCTTTAATTTCGATGAATAATATACTGGAGAGTCACCTTGAACACCTTTTCTCCATTTTCCCAGGTAACAAGAATACCTGCACTTCTGTGCACTGCAATGGAGTATTTGTACTTTGAGGTTCTGCATTGAGAAAGATAAGAGAGCACCATCAATTTCCTGCAAGAGACAAAACAAATAGCCAGAAATACTAATTATATCGATCCGAATCATGCTAGTGACAGGCTTGAGCTGCATGTACACTGCAGACGCAATGCACTTTGACGTGGCTTGAACTGCCGTGGCTCAGTACTATGGGATCCTGGGTTTTGTAGTTTTTGTGAGACAATTAGCCTTCTCTGTCAGAGAGCTCTGGGTGCCACGACAAGCTACAAATCCCAGGATTCTATAGGACAATGTCATGGGAGTTAAGTGGTGTGAAACTGCTTTATTTCTGTAGTGTGGATGCACCCTTGAACACAAACATAAATAGTGTCAAATAGCAAGAAAACAGATCCCAGGAAGCGTTCCCGAAAATCACCCCCTTTGAGACGCATCTGGAACGGGATGGGGATGCTTGGCAGCAGCAACAACATTCTCACTGTGCAGTAAAATCCATTCCCCGCTGCCTCCCATCCCCAGAACGTTCCATTTTGGGATGCTAGTGGCCCGTTCTTGGGCCAATGTAGTAAAGTCCTAGGTCCTCCAGAAGTTGACCATAGAGTTGTGCTGAAGAACCTAGAAGTTCCTAGAGAAAGAACTTCTCTAGGCATTTGTAAGTCCTCCAGCATGGCTCCAGTTTCTCAATGTCCTTTCTGAATTGTGGCGCCCAGAACTGGCCACAATATTCCAGGTGGGGCCTGACCAAAGCAGAGTACAGTCGCACTATGACTTCCCTTGATCTGGACACTATACTTCTATTGATGCAGCCTAGAATCACATTGGCCTTGTTAGCTGCTGCATCGCACTGTTGACTCATGTTCAACTTGTGGTCTACTTGGACTCCTAGATCCCTTTCACACATATAAGTCTCTCATTCAGCCAGGTGTCCCCCATGATCCTATATCTGTTCATTTTATTTTTCCGCCTTAAGTGCAGTACTTTACTTTTTTCCATGTGGATTTTATTTTGTTAGCTTTGGCCCAGTTTTCTTTCTGTTCGGCTCATTTTGAATTTTGATCCTGTCCTCTGGGGTATTAGCTATTTTTCCTAATTTGGTGTCATCTGCAAATTTGATAAGTATGCCTCTAATTTTGTTAAAGATATTGAATAGCTCTCAGCCCAGGACAGAGCCCTATTCAGGAATTCCTTACCCCACAATGATGGGAAATGGCACAGCTTTTCCAGAAAAGTTTTGTAACTTCCCTAGAAAACTGCACTTGTTTTCTGGAAGCAACACTGAGAACTGTACAACCTCCCTTGAAAGCTGCACTTCTTTCATTATAAAAAGGAATGCTTCCAGGCAGTTATGTTTGTGTTTTGGGCAAGATTGCTTTTTTTAATTTAGTAAACAACAATGTTACACAACAAACAAACAAAAATGTTGCACAAAATTGGCAACGATGTACAATGAAACCACTGCAATGTAAAAATATTGTGCAAAATCCAGTAATGTTGCACAATAAAAATGTATGTGGCTGCAGCTTCAGTTAACCTGAGTTTCTTTTCTAGCTTCACAGTGTTTTAGGTTACGCAACTTTCAGACCAGCAAAAGCTGCAGCAACAGTGTCAAATGCGTCACAGTGTTGTTTGCGTAGGGGTATCCTGTGTAATTTACTTTTTCGTTTTCTGCGCTTTCCACTGCTCTTTTCCTAGGCAAAGTGCCAAAAAACAATGTAAGTGAATGAGGGCTTTTTGTGTGTAGTTGAAAGGTCTGCGAGTGTAGGTTTTGACTGCAAAACTCCTCAGTTTCTCAAACTCTTGCCCAGTTCTCAAACAGCGCACAGTTAATATGGTCCTGGAAACGACAACAAAAATGTGATCTTGCTGTTTTAGTTCCTGCCTAAATTTGACAAGGGGTCAGGACCATCAGATTTGACCGCCATCAGGAAATTGACACATTTCTGTTCCATCCATATCCATCCATGGATGAGGGAAAACAAACTCAAGCTGAATCCAGAGAAAATTGAGGTAATCGCGATAAGTTCCCCAAGTCCAGGGATGGAGATTTGTCAACCAGTCCTGGACGGGGTCACACTTCCCCTAAAGGACGAAGTTCGCAGTTTGGGGGTACTTCTGGATACATCTCTATAGTTATCATCTCAAATAGATGCGATGGGCAGAAGTGCTTGGTACCAACTTCGGTTGATAGGCCAACTGCATCCCTATCTGGACCAAAAGGACCTTGAAGCAGTGGTACATGCATTGGTAATCTCTCATCTTGATTTCTGTAATGTGCTCTACATGGGGCTACCTTTGTACCAAGTTTGGAAGCTTCAGTTGGTGCAAAATGCAGCAGCCAGATTGGTCACTGGAACATCTAGATCAGATCATATTACTCCAATATTAAAATCTCTACATTGGCTGCCGATCAGCTTCTGGGCACAGTACAAAGTGTTGGTCATTACCTTTAAAGCTGTGCATGGCTTGGGTCTGAGTTACTTAAGGGAACGCCTCTCCTTACACAATCCAACCCACACTCTCAGGACATCTGGGAAGAATTTATTGGATTATCCAAAAACCAGACTAATGTCAACTTCTCATAGAGCATTTACTGCCATGGCTCCCAAATTGTGGAGTAGCTTACCGGAAGAGATCCGTCTTATTACCACCTTAGATGCCTTCAAGATGGATCTCTTCTGGCAAGCCTACCCCCCTGATCTGCTATAAACAACTATAAGAAGACACTTCATCCTGAGCATGTGTACTAGAATTTAGATGTTGATATGGATATTTTATAGGATTGATATAATGCTGTGATTTTATGGATTTTATTTTATATAAATTGTAATTTTTCACTGAACTGTAATTTTTAATTTATTGATGTAATCCCACTTCGATCTGCAGAGAGGGGCGGGAAATATAAATAAAAACTATTTATTATTATTATTATTATTATTATTATTATTATTTCAATGTTTATCAAAAGTGACGCCTATTCAGTCTTACTAACTATGATGTGGGGATGAGAGAGGGATAGAGGAGGGCAGAGGAAGTAGGCTGTTATATCTGTAAGGTAAAAGAATATTTGTTATGATAACATATATTAAAAACACAGTGAAATCATTTGGAATGTGACAATGACAATGAAAGCAGGGTGCACACACACGATTATAATAATAATAAATAATAAAACATTTTTTTTTGTATCCCGCCTCTCCCTGTTTTGGATCGAGGTGGGTAACAACAAACATAAGAACAATAAAAATAGAACATAACAAATCACAAGTAAAAAAACATAGCAAAGCATATAAAATCCAATTCCCTATCCCCCTCCCACCTTAAAATAGCATTAAAAACAATAATTCCCAACTGGAGAGCAAACATTCCCAGGAGGTCAATTTGGGAATGCCTGCCGGAAGAGATCCGTTTTTACTGCCTTTTTAAAGGCCTCCAAAGATGTTATAAGGTGGGTCTCCTCTGGCAGGTCATTTCAGACTTTTGGAGCGGCAACAGAAAACGTCCTCTGGGAAGTCGATACTAGTCTGGTTTTCTTGGACTGCAAAAGATTCTTCCCAGAGGACCTGAGAGTGTGGGAAGGATTGTATGGGAGGAGGCGTTCCCTCAGGTACGCTGGACCCAAGCCATGTAGGGCTTTATAGGTAATGACCAACACCTTATACTGGGCCCGGAAGCTAATAGGCAGCCAGTGTAGGGATTTTAAAATAGGTGTTACGGAATCAAACTTGGAACTCCCAGTCACCAATCTGGCTGCCATATTTTGAACCAGTTGCAGCTTCCGAACAAGGCATGAGGGTTGCCCCATGTAGAGCGCATTGCAGAAACCGAGATGAGAGGTTACCAGTGAATGTACAACCGTTTCTAGGTTTTCCCGTTCCAGGAAGGGTTGTAGCTGGCATATCAGCCGAAGCTGATAACAGGTGCTCCTGGCCATCGCGTCCACCTGAGATGACAGCTGAAGCAATGAGTCCAGGAGTACCCCCAAGCTACAAGCACAGTCCTTTATGGGAAGTGTGACCCCATCCAGAACTGGGGAGCTTATCACCATTCCTGGATTAGGATTGCCTATAGCGAGTACCTCCGTTTTATTTGGATTCAGTTTAAATCTATTTTCCCTCATCAAATCCATTACTGACCTCAGACAGTCATTCAGAGGGAAGATGCCATCCTTGGTCACCGAAGCAGTCCAAGACATGGAAAAGCAAATTTGGGTGTCATAAAGACATTTCTGTCAGTTATGTTCTGATAAAAAGGTTTTTACCTGTTAAAGGAAGAAGAGAATGGGAAGGACTAATAATAATAATAATAATAATAATAATTTTTATTTATATCCCGCCTTTCCAATTGCATGATCAAGGCGGCTTACAAGACAAGCTTAGGTAGGTCTCCCACGGGAGAGAATCCCATAGGCTTGGAGCAACCACCAAGAAGGTTTTCTCTATTGTGCAGGTGTTTCTGTGATCATGGTGGGACTGAAGGCAAGCCTTCTCCCAAGGATCTTCAAACCCAAGCAAAACCAGAAGCTATTCAGCTGCAACTGCCAGCAGCCACCATGCTCAAGACACAGGAATGCTAGGAAGTACAATGGTCCTTCCACATTTGATAGAGTTAGAGGTGAAGGACCTCCATGAATTTGGAAAAACTGCAAATAAAAAACAACAACACTATTCTTTTTACCTGAGAAAACACTTCTAGGAATCTCCAGGTCCTCTAGTACAACTTTATGGCCAACATCTGGTCAGGCCCCACCTGGAATATTGTGTCCAGTTCTGGGCACCACAATTTAAAAATGTTGTGGAGAAACTGGAGCCATGTGTCCAAAGGAGGGTGACTAAAATGGGAAAGGTCTGGAAACCATGAAGCCCTATGAGGAAAGACTTAGGGAGCTGGGTATGTTTAGCCTGGAGAAGAGAAGGTTAAGAGGTGATATGATAGCCCTGTTTAAATATATGAAGGTATGTCATATTGAGGAGGAAGCAAGCTTGTTTTCTGCTGCTCCAGAGACTAGGACCCAGAACAAGCTCCAGGAAAACAGTTTCCAGCTCAACATTAGGAGGAACTTCCTGACAGTAAGAGTTGTTCGACAGAGGAACGCACTCCTTCATCGGAGATTGTAGTGGAGTCTCCTTCCTTGGAGGTCTTTAATCAGAGGCTGGATGGCCATCTGTCAGGGATGCTTTGATTGAGAGTTCCTGCATGGCAGAATGAGGTCAGACTGGATGGCCCTTGCGGTCTCTTCCAACTCTATGATTCTATGATTCTATGATATCAAAGCTATGGGAACAAAGAGCTATGTGAAGAAAATAGTTTCTTTGTTTTCAACATCTGAGAAACTGAGATTTAACATCCCTACTGACAAATGGGTTGTATATTGTTCCTACCATTCAAAACACCCTTCGCCACCAAAAAGTTTTAGCAGGTGGCTTAAGTACATCTTAAGCACATCTTTAACACAACCGATAAAGAGCTTCCACATGCCTTCAGATTTATCCCCTTTGATTTCTCCCCTTGCTAATCTTGTTTTATATGTTAGCATTTTCCAACAGTACTTTAGACCACACTCTATTTAACCACTTTGGTATTGGAGAAAAAAAAGACTTCTAATGTTTTCCGTTATTCCGCTCTTTCTAATCTTTCAGCACTTAACAAAAGTGCTCTGAGATCTCTGTTTGGCAATCTTTCATTTTCATTTTGGTTAATGGAGATTAACATCCACTCACCTCTGGAAGATGATTTTACACCATTTGAAAGTACTCAAGCTTTGATCGTTTATTGAATTGTTTTAAAAACTTTTTTATTGTCATTAGATTTTAGTAGATGTACCTTGTTTGCATCCATATTATATGCTGCCATAGGTACTATGTCAGGAAAAAGGCTGGGATAATTATCTATCTATCTATCTATCTATCTATCTATCTATCTATCTATCTATCTATCTGGAAAGCTGCCTGATTCCCTCTGCATGTCCAACTTTAGTACTTCAACCACTCCCACAATTGTTTGATTTGTTCGTTTCACCCAACGAACTAATAAGTGTGAAGTCGAAGGCTTTCATGGCCGACATTCATAGTTTTTTGTGGGTTTTTTGGGTGATGTGGCCATGTTCTAGAAGAGTTTATTCCTGATGTTTTGCCAGCATCTGTGGCTGGCATCTTCAGTTTGCAGCAACTAAAGCTATCTGAGCAGAGAAAAGAAGGTAAAATCTTGTTCTTCCCAGTAGACTGAGGCATAAGCAAACTCCTGCAGCCTGTCTTCCCTTGTTTTATTTTTCTTCATTGAATAACTATTGCCAAACTTTGACCATCCTCTGACATTGCTTGGCCACAGGTGTCCTGGTTGCCATCTGTCAAATGTTGGAGAATATGCTCCTTTTCTAGGCCAAGATGGAATTCCTAAAAGACATAACTTTTCTTTTTACCTGACAAGTGCCCCATACAGACAGGCCAAAATAAAGGACTGGATCATGGCTTTGGTGTGGCTTCCGGACTCTTAGGATGCATGCATCATTGAAACAGCATACCTCCAATGTGACTTGAAGCAGCTTTATTTTGGCCTGTCTGTATGGGGCCAAGATCAACCTGAGTAATTCTTCTTGTTCCTACCACAAGCACGCAGTACACTAGCCTTGATGCACTCTGCTTAATAGAAATACCAACTATGGTTACATCCCCGCTTCAACGCAATGTGTGTTGCAGGAATGCAGAGTTGCTAGGTCTCTGTAGATGCATGGGAATCACCTTTCTTTTTAGGGAACTCTGGGTCAACATTTGTCAAAATGAAGCCAAAAAAACCCATTCTCCAGTGGCTCTCCCGAAGAAAACCAAATCCGTTTGCAACTTGGTTTGGTGTTAAAAGGTTGGCTAAAGGTGAGGGGCCTGTCCATTGTCACGCCGGCTGCCCGTTCAGGGCACAACATACTATGTCACCGCCAATAGCCATTTTTATCAAGATAAATCTTGTGTCCCTCCAAAAGGATATTAATAAATTACCCCGTAATGAAAAATGTGAGGAGAACTGTACCCCCGCATCAAGACCCAATGATTACTGTGATCGATGCACTGGCAAGTTTTTCCTGACAAGGCAGAAATGAAAAACACAACACAGGGAACTTTAAGGGTGACCTCTGAGGGAAATGCGAGTTACCGAGCGATGGAGAAAACGGAACAGAGGGAAATAGAAGCTCCAAGGCGCTCCGTGTCAAGCGCCAGACGGATGGGCTCGGCTGATCAACTGATCATTGAGTTGACTGTCAAAAGCAGAAGCGAGGAGAAGAGACAGGGCTGGCTTGTATGAAAATGCCTGCAAAAATGCTCAGGGCCAATTAATTTGACCAGGAAACAGGCCTCATAATGATGTGCGAAGGGTCCACAAAGTAAGAGCTGTGATACATTGTGGGATCCCTCCAGTACCATTAATCACTGCATCCACCATTGACAATATCGTGCTACGCTGTTATAGCGCTATTATTCCACTTTAACTGCTATGGTTGCCTCCTGTGGCATCCTGGGATTTGTAGTTTAGTGAGTTCTAAGGGCTCTCCGGCTGAGAATTCCCAATGGCCCTCCCTAATTTATTTGTCTTTTTGGCTGACCGTGGTATATCCTCAGCACTGTTCTCCAGCACCACATCTCAAAGGAGATGATTTAGTTTCTTTCAACTTAAGCTGCTCTTCCAAGCCAAAACTATGACGTATGCTGTGATCATGTGTACAAAACTGCATTCTCACATGTCACCATTCAAGAGAGCGATGTTATGAACAGACATGCAAAGAATCAAACACAACAAAGAAACAATAAAGAAAGAAGGTATTTTTTACCATACATCAAAGGAGTCACAGACAGAAGAGGGAAAGTGGTGAGGAAACGCAACCTACAAATCGTCTACAAACCTACCAAGAAAATCCAGCAAATGCTGTGCTCAGAGAAGGTCACAGTCCCTCTCACAACTGCACATATGGTGCAGCTGTGGAAAAGTCTACATAGGGACCACCAAATGCAGCATCGAAACATAACACAAGGAACACAAGAGACACTGCAGACTCTTGTGTCAGAAACATGTTATAAACCATCCTGGGCATAAATGCTATTTGAAAGCACTGAAATTCTGGACTATGCCAACAGCTATCAGGTCAGAATGCACAGGGAAACCATTGAAATCCATAAACACCTGGGCAACTTCAACAGGAAAGAAGAAACCCATCCAGGGTCAGGGGCTTTCCCAGCAATGATCACCAATTTGCAGACACTAATCCTCTTTGCATATCCTCCCACCCTGAAGCCCTGCCATCAACAACAGAACAATACACAGATTATTATATATATCCAACTCCCTTCCATGCCAGCATTCTCGGAAGATGCCAGTCACAGATGCTGGCGAAACGTCAGGAATAAACTCTTCTAGAACATGGCCACATAGCCTGAAAACCCCACAAAAAAACTATGGATGCTGACTATGAAAGCCTTTGACTTCACAAAGAAGAAACCCTTAAAATAAACAAAGTTTGGCTACCAGTCCTGAAAAACACCAAAATCAAGACACAGAAAATGCAAATCACAACCACCCAAGATCAGGGGAGATTCCCAGCAGACAACAGATCATTAAGTAAATGGAAACTTTGAGGCCTTGCCATTCAACAACAGACCAACACAGAGACCAACATGTAAATCGCTTCCTCTTAACCAACAGTATATATGTGTGTGTGTGTGTGTGTGTGTGTGTGTGTGTGTACACACACACACACACACCACTTTCTTCCATGCCAGCATTCTCTGAAGATGCCAGCCACAGCTGCTGGCAAAATGTCAGGAATAAACTCTTCTAGAACGCAGCCTCATAGCCCAAAAACTCACAAAAAAACTAACTAAGAAACCATTGGCACCTTAAGGACTAACCCATTTATTATAAACTAAGTTTTTACAGTTGATAGCCCTTTTTGTTGCAGTTGCTGCAACAGGCTAACATGGCCAACCCTCTGGAAATGGTTCCAAGGAAATGGAGAGTGCCAAGCTGGAGAAGTAAACCAAAAGCCTCCTTCCCTTTCCTAATGAACAACAGAAAATCCAGGAAAAAAAAGAGCATGAACCGAACTGCGCCGCCTTTGTTGGTGAAGATGGTTTTGTGTTGGAAAGCGTTTAAATTTTTTCCTTTCGGGGAACCGGAGGGAAGAGCGATATTTCTGCTCACAACTGCATAATTACGTTGTACTCTAATATTCCTTGACTTCAGAATGACAGCTAAAGGAGATTAAAGCTGTTTACAGCCAATGGAAAGTAGTACAGTGGCTGCTGGCAATCTTTCTCGCTCGCTTAGGAACCAAAAGTCTGGTCATAAATCTATATTCTTCTTCAAGGAGGAAGTTTATGATTAAAGGATTCTTCCTGCAGCTGTGACTCTATGATAAGAGTGTTATGTTCAAACCGCCCTAAGCTACAAAAAAAGGGTGTGTGTGTGTGTGTGTGTGTATGCACCATTCTAATGTGGAAAGGGGCATGTATGAAAAGGCAAGACATACAACTAGATCAGTCAACAAGTGATTACCTGTTTAACAGGTGTGTATGTGTGTTTGTGTGGAATATTGTCCTAGCTGAAAAATGTACAATTATGAACACAGAGACAACAAAATCTACCAAACATGGTTTGTTGGGAATCTGGTATGGATTTCTTGGTTTTATTAATAAACATGAGGCGCAGAGGAAAGCACTGAAATCCCATGGGAAGCTCCGGAATGACAGATTTACATTTAGACAACAGCAGACGCAGCAGCATTTCCCAATGTACCTCTATGAACGACAATGACTGATTTAAATATATGGTCATTGTTGGTGGTGTTTAATTTTTTCCAGTGTATTAATCCCTCTTTGATGTTTTGTTGTTTTTAATAAAATGTCCATTTCAATTTTTAGATGCCACATTTTAATTTGAACCGATGCTCGGAGGTTTGCAAAATGCAACGCTAATTTGTTTTAACAAAATGATGGGGTGAGTCATTTTGGAAACAGGCAATTTGCAATTGAGGTGTGATCTTCCACCGCTTATGGTAGTTCAAGTTCTACACAAGTATACAAACACACCCACTTTGCAGTCATTGAACATTATGAGTGGGGAGCCTGGGGACTCTTGCCAAGATGGCCAATCATTAGTAGCACAAAATCCTAGGGGTAGCTGTGTTGCCCATATAGCAACTCGAATATATCCAAACAAGAGCCCGATCTAGACAGGCCTATAGTGCACCCTCGTCACATGCTAGGGGTTGGCCGAGGGCGCACTGCCCATACGTGCCTCACCCCTAGCATGTGACGAGGGCATCAAAATGACAGCACCCTATACACACGGGCGCCACCATTTTGACACGATGGATGCTTAGCGTCCACACGCCACGCACCCTTGTGACATCACAAGTGCACCATTGACGCACTGCAGCATCACAAGGGTGCCACAGAAAGAACCCGCTTTTTGCGGTTCTTTTTGCCGTGCGAGGAAGCTGTGCGGTTTGTCCACTGCAGCTTCCTCGCATGGCAAAACAAGGCACCAGCAGACCACCCTTTTGTGAGACTTTGGGAATACTCTGGCCAAAAATCCACAACAAACTTCAGATGAAGCAGAAAATTTATTGATAGAACTGGAACAAAGTATCCTTGCCACGTCTTTGCCAAAACTGAAGACCCAGAATGAAATCAGAACCTTAAGATTCCCTCCAACCCCTCCCATTGAGTTGTTTCCCAGCACCTTTCCCTTTGATGTAGGAACCTTCCCTTTGATTTGTAAAATGGAGGTGGGGGTTTGACCATTTGGTTCCTGGCTTTTCCTGTGGCGCCAAGATCTAAGGCTGTATACCGGATTGGGCTCAGATTCCCAATTGCCCCTCATAATTTACCTGCTGCCATGTCCTACGTGACCATCCGGCTCATTCCCCATGGAACCCTTCCCCACTCATTTCAAAGTTGCTGCCTATTTGGTTATGTATCTATCTATCTATCTATCTATCTATCTATCTATCTATCTATCTATCTATGCATCTGTCTGTTCATCTATCCCTCTATCTGTCTGTCTGCTTGTCTGACTGTCTGGCGATTTATCTATTCATCTCTCTAACTATCCATTTATCCCTCTAGCTGTCTGTCCATCTATCTATTTATCCATCTATCTATCTATCTATCTATCTATCTATCTGGCAGAAGACACCCTGAATACTTAACTGAAGGTGGATTCTGACAGTCTGCCTCCCCAAGCCCTATCGCCCTCCTTTTGGCTTGTCAGGATAAGCCAGATGGAACTCTTTAACCAACTTGTCAGCATTTACATCTTTTACATTCACCCATTCAGCCATGTCTACAGGGAAATGTTTCCACTGCACCAAATATTCTAATTGCCCCCGCATCATTCTAGAGTCCAACACTTTTACAATTTCAAAATGCTCTTCTCCTCCAATCAGCAGAGGCAGTGGTTCCATTTTCTCCTCGTCTTCGTTACTCCTCCCAATCGCTGGTTTCAACAAACTGAAATGGAAAACATTGTGTAAATGTTTATACATTTTTGGAAGGTCTAACTCGGCCGTCACCTCTGTGATTAGCCGTTTGACCTTAAAAGGTCCCACAAACTTAGGTCCCAATTTTTTGCAAGGCAGCCGACACTTCAAGTTTTTTGTCGATAGAAAAACTTTGTCCCCCACTTTGATATCCCAACTTGGTTTCCGGTGTTGATCCGCGAACCTTTTGTAGTCTAGCTTAGCTTGCTTTAGAGCATCTTCAACCTTCCCCCAATTGTCTCTCAATAGTTGGCTCCAATTCCCCACTGACACTGGATCCTCCGGGGTTGGAGTTAGTTGAGGGATGACTCTTGGCTCATAGCCGTATACCGCCTGAAATGGTGACACCCCCGTACTGGCGTGTATTCCCATGTTAAACGCTACCTCCGCGTGAGCCAACAGGTCCATCCAGTTGTCTTGTAGGTGGTTTACATAACATCTCAAGTATCTTTCCACACACTGATTAGTGCGTTCCACCTGACCATCTGTAGCTGGGTGAAAAGCTGTGCTCAGCGCTAATTGCACCCCCAATTTGTCCTGTAAACACCTCCAAAATTGAGAGATAAAGGTTCCACCTCTATCGGAAATTATCTTATCTGGTAAACAGTGT
>NC_056529.1:37137865-37138515 GCF_019175285.1 Sceloporus undulatus | reverse complement strand
ACACAACACAACATGTTCTATGAACATGTCCCGCCAACGGTGGCGCGCTGGTACCCCCTTACACCACAACGGTAATGCACTTGCTTGGGAGAAAAAATCTGCGATCACCAAATGGTGTCCCCTTCCCTTGCTGTTCCACCTCTATCGGAAATTATCTTATCTGGTAAACAGTGTAACCGGTACACATTTTCTATGAACATGTCCGCCAACCGTGGCGCGCTGGGTACCCCCTTACACCCCACGTAATGCACTTGCTTGGAGAACAAATCTGCGATCACCCAAATGGTGTCCTTGCCCTTGCTGTCAGGCAAGTCTGTAATAAAGTCCATGCCTATGTGTTGCCAGGGCCGAGTGGGGGTTTCCAATGGCCTTAACAACCCACTAGGTTTCCCTGTGTTAGGCTTAGCTCTGGCGCAAACCACGCAGCTTTGCACATAATTCTCCACCTCTTTCCGCACCCCTGGCCACCAATATTTGCTTCGCAGATTGTGCCAAGTTTTCACAAATCCCCAATGCCCAGCCGCCTTGACATCGTGGCACGCTACCAATACCTTAGCCCTTAAGTTCTCGGGCACATATATCTTATTGTCCTTGCCCCACAAACCATGTTCCGTCTGCTGTAATTCACTTTTCAATTTATTAAGTTCTGG
>NC_056529.1:37136322-37137765 GCF_019175285.1 Sceloporus undulatus | reverse complement strand
CAATTTATTAAGTTCTGGATCCCCTTCGTAGGCTTGGAGGATCTCTCGTAATAGGGGGTCTAGGTCTGCGACTGCCCGCTCTTGTTCCCTTTTTGTCTGGCTTCGTGTGGTCACCCCCAGCCCCAGCTGTTGTGCTGTGAACAGGGTCTGTTTCTCCAACTCCTCCTTTTCCCCAGGCCCGTGCATCCGTGAAAGCCCATCAGCCAGCCCATTCTCC
Source organism: Sceloporus undulatus (assembly GCF_019175285.1). Taxonomy (NCBI): domain Eukaryota; kingdom Metazoa; phylum Chordata; class Lepidosauria; order Squamata; family Phrynosomatidae; genus Sceloporus; species Sceloporus undulatus. The sequence continues at coordinate 37,137,548 of NC_056529.1, read as the reverse complement.
CTCCCTGGGATGAATTTTATGGTAAAATTGAATTTAAAGAAATCTTTAGCCCATCGACGCTGTTTTGGGCTTAGCTGCCTCAGAGTCTGCAATGCCTCTAAGTTCCGGTGATCCGTCCATACTTCGAAGGGGTGGGGGGGCCCCTCCAGGAATTGCCTCCACGTGTCTAAGGCCCACTTAATGGCAAATGATTCCCGTTCCCAGCATGGCCAAAGGGCTTGCGTCGAATCAAACTTCTTGGAGGAATAGGCACAAGGTCTGAGCTGACCCCCCTCATCCCGCTGCAATAACACTGCTCCCACTGCTGCATCCGAGGCATCCACCTGCACTACGAAAGGCTGTTTGGGGTCAGGGTGTTTAAGTATTGGCTCGGAGCTAAACAACTGCTTCAGAGCTTCAAACGCCCTAGTGCACTCCGGAGTCCAGTTAATTTTGTTAGATGGCTTGGGTTTCTCCGTCCCTGGGGGGGTCTGCCCTCGCTGCTTTTTCCCTTCCCCCTTAGAGGTTTTTAATAGATTAGTAATAGGTAATGCCACTTGAGCAAAATCAGGGATGAATTGTCTATAAAAGTTTGCAAATCCCAGGAACCTCTGCACCTGCTTGCGCGTCTTGGGTTCAGGCCAATTCAGAACGTCTTGGACCTTGTGGGGGTCCATGTGCAGTCCCTGAGTAGACACCCTGTACCCCAGAAAGTCAAGTGTATCTGTGTGGAAGTGGCATTTGGACAGTTTCACATACAATTTGTGGTCCAGCAACCTCTTTAGCACCTTTCTGACTAGTTGTACATGGCTATTCAGGTCCTGGGAATAGATCAAAATGTCATCTAGATACACTAGCACTCCTTCAAATAGCAGATCATGCAATACTTCATGTACAAGCTTCATAAAACAAGAAGGACCTCCCGAAAGCCCAAACGGAAGGACCAAATATTCAAACGCCCCCAAAGGACAATGGAATGCGGTTTTGTACTCATCTCCTTCCTTGATTCTTACTCGGAAGTAAGCATCCCGCAAATCCAACTTCGTGAAAATCTTCCCTGTGGATAGCCAACTCAGCATATCCTTCATCAGGGGAAGTGGGTATTTACTGCAGGTGCTTATGGCATTCAGGTTTTTGTAGTCCGTCACCAGCCTCAAAGTCCCATCCTTCTTTTCCCTGAAAAATACTGGGGCCCCGAAAGGCGAGCTGGAAGGGCGAATAAAACCCCTGGCCAGGTTTTTCTCAAT
>NC_056529.1:37135934-37136222 GCF_019175285.1 Sceloporus undulatus | reverse complement strand
CAGGGGCCCCTCATTTTTATTGTCAAGGCTTGACTATCCTCGGCGGACGAGTGTCCCTTCAACCTCAGATGCTGCTTGCAGCCTGGGTCGTTAAAAGTCAACAGCCTGTTCCTCCAGTTAATAGCAGGATTGTGCTGCGCCAGCCAGTCTATGCCTAGCACCAAGTCCCAGCCCTGAGTTGCTCCAATTACGAATTGTATGGTTTCCTGGTGTCCAGCAATTTTCAATGTTAAAAGTTCTGTTTGGGTCCTACTGGGCACCCCCCCCATCATGGAGCCATCCATCTGC
>NC_056529.1:37133525-37135834 GCF_019175285.1 Sceloporus undulatus | reverse complement strand
CTACTGGGCACCCCCCCCATCATGGAGCCATCCATCTGCATGAACGGGATCTCCTCAGGTAGGGGCTCTTGGTTAATTCCCCATTCCTGCACAGTTTTAGGGCTCATTAGGCACCTGGTGCAGCCCGAGTCCAAGGCTGCCAGCAAAGTTCCCATAGTTCCTTTGCGCTTGTGCCCAAGTTTCACTTCCAAAAAATAAATGGGCACTCCCCCACTCACCACAGTTGGGATGTTCCCGTCCTGGTCTGCATCCTTCTGGTGCGCCTCAAAACGTGGAGCTCCAGTTCCTGGGTGGGTAACTTGCCCCGCAGTCTCCCTTCTTGCTCCCCCTCCGGAGCTCGACGGCGCCTTGCCGGTGGCCTTGTCGCCGGCCTTTTCTGGACACTTGGCGATGAGATGTCCCTTCATGCCACAAGCCAAGCAGAGCCCCAACCTCATCCTGCGCTGTCTCTCAGACTCCCTCATCGGTTTTGGGTGCTGTGGAGCGCATCCTCCGGAGGACTTTACCATAGTCTTGCCCTGTTGAAGAGCCGCCCGCTGTTTGGCCAGTCGCACTCGCTCCTTGGTGGTCTCAGCTTCTCCGGCCCATCGCATCCATTCCTGCAGCCCCTCCGGGTTCCCTCTCATCAGCACCCACTCTAGCAGTTCGGAGTTGAGTCCATCCTGAAACTGGCGCACCAGCATGGCCTCGGGAAAATCTGGGATCTGGGCGGCCACGCTTCTAAATTCTAACACATACTCCCCCACGGATCGCTTGCCTTGTTGCAGCAGTGTCTGCATTTGAGTTTTCGCGCGGGTCTACTCGGAAGGGATCCTCAAACGTGCTCGAAGCGCTGTCATGAAGGCCCCCAAGTTCTGCAGCTCCGGAGCCCGGCAGTCGTAGAGCTGCACCAGCCACTGGGCCGCCTGGCCCTCCAACCTTCCAGCCACGCAGCGCACCTTTTCCCCTTCATCCGGGAAGTAGTCTCCTCTGGTCTTCATGTGTCCCGCCACCTGAGCCAGGAAGAAAGGGAGCTGTTCCGGATCCCCGTTAAATTTGGCTTCTAGCTTGCTAGCCAGGAGCTCCCTCAGCGCCTCAGTTTCTCCTCTCCCCCTCCTGGGGCCCGCGTTTAAACCGCCGTGTCGTGAGTGGGGTCGCGAGGTAGGCTCTGCCTCCTCGTCGCTCTCCTCCTCCGAGCCCTCGCCGAACGCCTCCGTTGCCGGCTTGGGGGTGGAGTGATCATCCCGCTGCTCTGACTCTCTGGTAGCCAGTTGCGACATCAGGGATTTCAGTTCCCTCAAATCCTCCTTAAGGCCTGCCACATCATCTGCCAGGTTTTCCTCCCTTGGCGCTCTCAGCATGGCCTCTCCCACAGCTTGGTCCCAAGCTGTTACTCTGCCGGCTCTGCGGCGTTTCCTCTCGTCCTCCGGGAGTGGGAACCACAGCTCCTCCGGTAGTCCGCCTCCTTCGCCCCTTTGCTTGGGTCTGGCTCCCCGCTGCTCAGCGCCCTCGAGAGTTTTCTCCCACTCCGCAATCTCTCCTGAAGCAGCTGGCACCTTTCCTGGTGGCGGAGATTCCCTGGTCGTCATTTTGTGTGAGTTTTGGCAAACTGTGAGACTTTGGGAATACTCTGGCCAAAAATCCACAACAAACTTCAGATGAAGCAGAAAATTTATTGATAGAACTGGAACAAAGTATCCTTGCCACATCTTTGCCAAAACTGAAGACCCAGAATGAAATCAGAACCTTAAGATTCCCTCCAACCCCTCCCATTGAGTTGTTTCCCAGCGCCTTTCCCTTTGATGTAGGAACCTTCCCTTTGATTTGTAAAATGGAGGTGGGGGTTTGACCATTTGGTTCCTGGCTTTTCCTGTGGCGCCAAGATCTAAGGCTGTATACCGGATTGGGCTCAGATTCCCAATTGCCCCTCATAATTTACCTGCTGCCATGTCCTACGTGACCATCCGGCTCATTCCCCATGGAACCCTTCCCCACTCATTTCAAAGTTGCTGCCTATTTGGTTATGTATCTATCTATCTATCTATCTATCTATCTATCTATCTATCTATCTATCTATGCATCTGTCTGTTCATCTATCCCTCTATCTGTCTGTCTGCTTGTCTGACTGTCTGGCGATTTATCTATTCATCTCTCTAACTATCCATTTATCCCTCTAGCTGTCTGTCCATCTATCTATTTATCCATCCATCCATCTATCTATCTATCTATCTATCTATCTGGCAGAAGACACCCTGAATACTTAACTGAAGGTGGATTCTGACACCTTTTTGGGCAGTCTGTACCCCGCCAATGATACCTTTATTGGACCA